>NC_064620.1:624257570-624557570 GCF_023898315.1 Schistocerca nitens | reverse complement strand
CGGCCACAGGTGATTGTTCTGGGTACTGATTTCTCAGGATTTATGCGCCCAAATTGCGTGAAAATGTAATCACATGTCAGTTCTAGTATAATATAGTTATACAATGAATACCCATTTATCATCTGCATTTCTTTTTGGTGTAGCAATTTTAATGGCCAGTAGTGTACTTCAGAAATGAAAATGGTAAAATAAGCAAATAACCAGACCTGTAAATTATTAAGAAAGTTTGGTACTTTCAACAACTCTGCAACTGTGGACAAATGAACTATTAGGTAGGATTTCCAGATCTTCATGGAAAAACAGAAGCAAATCTACCTCCCACAGCTAAGGAAATTTTAAAAAACTTAATAAATACTGTGGAAAACAACAAAGCCAGTGGACAAAGTTATAAAATGTCCCAACCAAAAATAACAACTTCAGACCATATTTTAAGAAATATGGGAAACTGGAAAGTGACTCTTACCCATCCTGTGCACAAAAATGGCGATGAGCATGATGTAAACAGTTGCAGAGATATATCTCTACTGTCAGTGAGCAGGTAGAAGCAACACTTGATAGCTACCTGTGAGAATATCAGAGTGGATTTAGAAAGGGCAGATCTTCCTCAGAACAGAATTTCAATATCAAGTCCATAATCTGCCACACTTACAAACTCTAAGGGCATAGCTTTAACATTTATATATTTTAAAAAGGCAATTAAATTTTTGGGACAAATGATAAATGGAGATACCATGTGGTATAACCATGAATGTTTACAACACAAGGTCTCTGTCTAACAATTTGAAAATATAGCACTACTACCCAGTTGCAGAGCCAGGTGAAGGTTTAGTGTTGAATAACAAATTACACAAATTTTAAGTCATAGATAGAAGAATCATTTGAAACATGCTCACTGTGCTAAGAAATATGGAGGTGTAGGTATTGGGAAGTAACAAATAACTAAATCACAACATAGAAAACATAGTTAAAATGCTACAGAAGAGGTGATCGCTATTTTTGGACACTTATATTGAATAAACAGCAGCAGCTTCACCAAATAGATTTTTAAATATATTTGTAACAAGAAAGCAACAACAACATGGATTCAAGAAGTTGGCAAAGATTTGCAAAGAAGCATAAGTATAAAGATGCAACATAAAGACAGTCTTAAGAAGAAATTGTTGCAAATGAAAGGATACAAGGCAGGAGGGAGAAGAGAACAGGGTCATAATTGTCTGAGGAGATAAAAGGATACGTAGTGAGAAGATGAAAGAAACCAGGAGGAAGAAGAAAGAAGAAGAACAAAGGCGGAAGCATTAAGACTGCATGTGGTCACTGGCAGACCCAAATGGAAAAAGAAAAGTGGGAGAATAGTGTCTGCCAAATCATTAATATACATCCACAGCAAGGGCCACACACTTCCCTAGAGCACATCTAAAGTTACTTCTACTATGTTCTGTGAAGCTCTAGGCTGTGTCTTACCTACCAATATATCCTCAGTCTGGTCACAAATTGTATTTCATTTGTACATATCTTAGTGAAAAAAAACATCAATATTTTATGATGCTGGTACACCATTAGATTGACAAGTTTTGGAACACAGAAGAGATACATCTTTAGTGCATCCTGTTAAATCTGTTATTGCTATATATGCAGCTGATACCAATAATGGTGAGCAAATTATTCTTGCCTGAAGTCAGCCTTTCCATTCTTTGTGCTTTTATTGTTAGGGGCATTACACATGATCTAACACAAGTTCATATGCCTACAGTCCAAAGGTTACAGTGTGCTTTTCCACTATTTTTATAAATTACATTACCTTGTTCTCACATAATGTGGGCAAACACTCTTCAGCAAATAGTCAACCTATGGATGTTATGTTGACACAAGGCACTGCTAGATTTTAACTGAAAATGGCTGAATGGGTAAAACAACTTTAAAATGTTAATTACCTTTGAGTTACAGCCACAAAAAATTAACAATATTAGGTTGGTACATAAGTTCATAGAGTTTCTGTTTTGCATGCTGGTGTTCTGGTTGCTATGGGTGGCCGTATGTGACCTATCCACTTGCTTGTTATTGATTAGAATGTGAATAGCACTGACCATTCCTATCCTATACCATTAATGGTGACTAAACATTTCGTCTTTATGCTTAATGTAAGTGGAAGAATGGAAAGGAATGCTCGAGTCTGAGCAAAGGAGAAACTCCCCATACAAAAACAGGTGTGCATCCACAAAAGATAATGTTATGCATCTGGTGGAACAGAGATAATGTTCTTTTCTACAAATTCCTTCCCTGAGTTGTAATCTTCACTGCTGACATTTATTGTTTACAACAGACCTCCTGCAGATGCAATTAAGAACAACAATCAGGAAGACTATTTGCTAGTCCACAATAACACCCACCAGCATTCTACTAGACTGACAAGAAACACTATACCAGAGTAGGGTTCAGAAGTCATTCTGCACCCACCTTTTTCACCTTTTCTGCTCCGTCAAATGACCTTCACCAAAATTCCTTTTTAAGTGAAAATACACTGTGAACATCATTGTATGAGTTCTCCACTACAAAACCACATTACTTCTAGAGTTGCTAATTCAGAATGTTCCCCCAGTATTTATAGACTGTAGTAAACAGTGAAGCAGATTATGTTACTGATGATGACAGAAGCCTCCATTATGCATAACCTTCATGTTTATTGAAGTTTAAGACAACACTATATTCTTGTGCATCAACTTAGTATGTTCCATTGGTCATGAAAGGGTTAATCTGGAAACAAGCAGTAAAAGGCTAAGCCTGGAATAACATTTGCCACTGTGTGTCCATCTGCAAATCAGATATATTGTCTTAGACCTTCAGGCCAACTGGGTGAGGACCTGTGTTGGGCAGATCAGGTGAGAAGGTCAGGATGGAGCTACGTACAGGAAAGGTCAGGATAGGTGATAGTGAGTACTGAGGCAAGGAGGATTGTGTAACTTAAGGATGGGTTAAGGGGAATTCCCGTATGTTTAAATAAGGAAAGCTGGTATGGGAGTGGAGTCTCCAGGCCACAGGTTGTGAAGCTGCCAACAAGTCAGGCATCTTGTGCACAACAGCATGTTGTCACGGCGTAGTCAATTGCATGCTTGCCGTATGCGGATTGAGAGCAATTGTGGTTCCGAAATGGGCCAGGCTATTTCAGACATCAGTCACATGGCAAAATACTGGTTTGGGGGAGAGGAGAAGGATTACAGGGACGCTATTCTTCATTTCAAGACATGACAATGAGGTTTCAAATCACTGGCTATGAATGTGGTTGACTTTTTCCAGTCCCCAATAATATTGGAAATTTTGCTCTTCAAGAATCTCAGCTATGTTGAGTGACAGTTGTATGCTTAAATATATTTACCTCAAGATGATGAGCTAAATATGTGCCATGACTACACAATAAAGTGTGTGGGGTCTAAACATTGTTGGTGCTTATCGTACTGTGCCAATTGGCAATGATTACTTACCTTCATCCTGGGCTACTTTTAAATGTCTGTCTGGTACTTAAAAATTTGCCTTCCTTTATCTTTGATCACATTTCCCCTACAGTCTACCACAGTACACATTTTGAACACAACTGCAACATCTGTAGCCACTGCCAATTATACTCTATGAATTATGCACCACATAATTAACATCCAGTGTCAAGTTTAAGTACAGAACTTTGAACAAACGGTTCACTGAAATAATTTAGCTTACCACCAATAAAGAATTAAAGTCAAAGAAGAAGACTAAAAAGAAAGTATCACATAAGAACACATTAACATGCAATCATTAATGTAAAATTAAGCTACTGAAGAAAGCAAAAATTTTACCTGCCAACAGCTCCTCGATCCGTATCTTTTTAGGGAGCTGAAAAAAAAAGATAATATTAATAATAATAATAACAACAATAACAATAATAATATATATGAACTGAATTTAAGTGTAAATCAAACGCCTTTGAACATGGCAGTAGTATGTCATGTCACTGCAATGCTCATCTCTGTATTAGTAAGATGGTAAATTAAAATAGTATTGGAGATAACAAATCAGGTGCAGATACAAGTAGATAGATGTGAAAGTTTATTGAAGTGACATTTATGAAAACTGCATAATGATCCAAGTGAATAATCACAAAATATTTGAGTTTCAAGTGAGCTCAATTATGTGAATTCACTAGAGCTGCCAGCTGCCACGTACAGCCACTGTCACAGAGCAGACAAAGGTGGCCAGGAAATGCAAGTCAGCATGGTGGGAATGCAGACCTCAGCTGCCAGATGTTTGAAGGTTGGTGTAAGCATACTCCCAGTGACAAATACAGTATAGTTTGCAAAAATGAACACTACCTCAGCTATGACCTGGTGAAATAGTCAAAGAGATCATGAAAAGGGAAAGGAGTAACAGACCATTATAAAATTACAGGTTGTCAGTCAGGAGGTAGGAGATGATATGGCACATAATTGTCTCCATTGTATTCCAGGTTACTGATCAACAGATCCCTAACTTTTGAGGCTTGGTGGTTCTAGTCCCATTTAGCAGACATCACAAGACATACGCCACACAGTGTAGCAGAGTTGTGGTAGCTTCGAAATGTAACTTCATATATTAATCCCTTTCTTTTTCATTGGCAGTGTGATGCTGAGAAGAAGCACTAAAGGTCACATGATCACTGTGAATCCCGATCACAGCAATGTTATCTTTTTGCAAATAATGTAATGACTGCATACCTATGCAACTGGAGGACACTGGCCTCAACAGTACGTTATTATTTAATAAGAATTGTCTATTTGTGGACAGACTGACCTGTTCCATAGTATTGCATCTTAGAATAATTCATCATCAGAGTTCATATGATTGATTACAGCATGCTCCCAGAGCATGTTGAAGATGTGCTCCTGGATACTTAAGATAGAGGGTCATGCAACTATGTTAGGTTGCTTCTTACTGATGCACGCAGACAGTTCAAGGTACAGTGTTGGTTCGGATCCAGAAAGTTATTTTCCCACTATGTGAAAATATGTATTTTTGTGTGTGTGTGTGTGTGTGTGTGTGTGTGTGTGTGTGTGTGTGTGTGTGTGTGTGTGTGTGTGTGTTAGCACACAGTCTGTTAGCCACCATACTACAGTCGTGAATTACTGCAGTTCAAGTGGCTACAGCAGACTGCAAATGTGACAAACATAGCACTGTGGGCATCCAAATAGCTGTTGATGGCATTCATCTGTGGCCACTGGCATCAGTGAACCAGCCTCACTGCATTGTAGCTGTACAAACAGACAAGTGAGACTGATGTGTTTCATAGCGAACACTTAATACTGTGGATGGCGTTAAGGTGCTATGCAGAAATGTATGTCTAATTTACAAAGAAGATAGTGTACATGTCTTTGAGTTGACTATGTGACAGTGGGATCGATGATATTGGCATCACAATGCAAAAGTATTGTGACAGCTTAACATGTATTCATATTGACACTGCAGAGAGGAACAGTGGGAGTGAGGAAACAGCACACCAGTATGGGAGTTCCAACATCTCCAAAATTTTATATCCTGCAACGAAATGAACCACATGTCCATGTGGATACACAGCTTATCCAGCAAATTACCATGAACAAGTGTGGTACTCAGTAGTCATGATTTAACATTAGGCAGTCCTTATATGTAGTTAGAACTATTACAAGTAGCTAATTAAACATTTATACAAAATCCAACTGCAATATAATTTTGGATTCTGTGATGTGCAAAAGGGAAATCTTACATCACATGGAGGAGATACAAAGTGTCAAAATGGAAGGCTTAAAATAGTCTGTAAGATCACTGTTCGATAGAGCTACAGACAATGCATCCATACTCCATTTTTGATACACTGTAGCATTTGATCAGGAAGATGCTAGAGCAGTTGATGTGGGCAATTTCGAAGCTTCTTTGTATTTTGGCCTGGTGTATCCTCTGTGATCATGACTAATACAGATGGAAGGTGATGTGACAGCAGCAGCACAATGTGACCAATGTGAACATGTCCAATAAACACAAAACTGCAAGTAAGAAATGCTTGTGGAGTAGTGGCATGAGCAGGGGCATAATTTGACTGGGGCAGGCAAAGGCCTAGGGGTCTGAATGACATACACAATAAATAAAATAAGAAAAATTAAAATGGGAACAGAAAGTGGAAAAATAGATAAAAGCAACATATCTTAATCAGGTCCATGAATGTCCACAGTTTGCCGTGGGGTTGCAGCAGTGGTAAGTTATTAATCCTCTGAATGGGAAGCATATCCATTTTGGTTGCAACAGCCTGTTTTGTTATGGTTTTAGGATGCAAAACTGCTACGGTCATTAGTGCCCAATCTGTGGATTAGGAAAAGGTAAAGAACCAAACTGGAAATCAGGAGCAATGAGAGTTGAAACTCAAAAAAATGGGTAAACTAAGAAACAGAAGGGAAGCTTAGGAAACCACTATACAAGGGGGGTTTTTTGTCCCAAAAAGAGCTTCAAATGGCTGATGTCATCTCACTGATACTAATAAACTCGAGATCGCAATCAGCTGAGCTCGTGTCATCTGCTAAAATGGAAGACATATCAGGTGACAGCTGTAGATGGGTGCATAACAGAGTAAAATAGGGGCACTCAAGTAAAAGGTGTCTCACCGTCCACAGTTGAGAGCAGTGGGGACAAAGCATGGGAGAACCACCACTTAACAGATGTCGATGGCTAAAAAGACAGTGCCCTATCCAGAGTCTAGTTAAAATTACCTTCTCCTGATGATGAGATCTGGGGGAAGAGGTCCAAGCACAAGGAAGAGCTTTCACGTCCCAGAGTTTATTATTGAGAACTGCAGACCAATGTGAGTGCCATAAAAGAGCAACACAATGACATAAACCCTTCTGTAGATCAGTTAAGAGAACCGTGCGAACAGCAGACTGAAGAAGAGAGACTGCAGCCTTGGCTGCTATATGAGCCACCTCATTTCCATGGATACCAACGTGTCCTGGCATTCAGAGGAACACCACAGAGATGGCCCTCAAGTGGAACAAGTGAAGACAGTCCTGAAACTGGTGGACCAGAGGGTGGACAGGGTAGAGGGCTTGGAGACTGAGGAGAGAGCCGAATGAAACTGAGCATGTAATATACTGTATCTGCTGATGGCGACAGATGTATTGGACAGCCTGGAGAACAGCGTAAAATTCCACAGTTAAAACTGAACCCTGGTCGGGAAGCCGAAATTTATTAGGGGTGTCACCAACAATATTAGCACTCCCTACACCAAATGATGTTTTGGAGCCGTCAGTGTAAATAAATGTGGCATCCTTCATTTGTACACATAGAGCAGAAAATGCCTTATGATAAACAAGAGAGGGAGGGGTACCTTCCTAGGGAAACTGACAAAGGTCACTGAGCAGGCAGGTCCGGGGCGAAGCCAAGGTGGTGCTCTACCCCTAATTGTCAACAAAGTTTTAGGAAAGTGGAAGGGAAGAGAACATAGCAATTGACAGAAGCGGACTCCTGGTGGTAGTAGAGAGTAAGGGCGGCCTGAATACCCTAAATCCATGAAGTTGCCAAAAACAAATGCCATGGGCCAGATTAGCAGTCGTGGAAGGCAGATTGCTAGCATAATGACTCATTGTCAGAAGAACAGCTCACCGATTGGACAGCAGAGGTTCAGCAGTCTCAGCATAAAGGCTTTCCACAGGACTGGAGTAAAAAGCTCCAGATGCTAAACGCAATCCACAGTGGTGGACAGAGTAGAGACGCTGAAGAATAGACGTCCAAGCAGAGGAGTAAACTATGCTTCCACAGACCAATTTCAAGTGTACTAGAGTGTACTAAGGTGTGATAGGGGCAGAGAAGGACCACTCAGTCCGCTCCCCAGGAGGTACCATTCAGGACACAGTGGATGTTGAGAGATCACAGACTGCGAGCCATAAGATAGGATATGTGGGAGGACCAGCTCATTTTCCTTTCAAACTTAAGACTCAAGAATTAGCGACCTCTGCTAATGGATTGTTGACAGGACATAGATGTAGTGAGGGCCAGAGAACCTCTGTACAACGGCAGAAATTGACAAACGGTCATACTGGGAGTAAAGCGGAAGCCGGTTTCGATGCTCGAAGAGTGGAGACGATTGAGACATCCTTGAAGACTTCATTCAAGAAGGCTGGTCCATTGAGAGCTGTAGTAGATCACAAAATAGTCCACAAAGAAGGAGCCCGCGACATCAGGAAGTAGACAATCCATAATTGGATTTATGGCAATGGCAAACAGTACAACACTTAGCATGGAGCCCTGGGGTACCCCGTTTTCTTGGGAGAAAGTACGGGTGAGCGTAGTGTTCAATCGCACTTTAAATATGCGCTCTGCCATAAATTTGCGAATAAAAAGGGGCAGCTGACCTAGAAAGCTGCAAGAGAACAGTGTGCGGAGGATGCCTGTCCTCAAACAGGTATCTTATGCTCTCTCCAGATCAAAAAATATTGCTACTGTTTGGAGTTTCCTGAGAAAATTTTTCATGATGAAGTGGAGAGAGCAACAAGGTGGTCAACTGCATAACGATGCTTTTTCAAACTGCACTGGGCAGGTGTTAAAAGACTTCAGGGCTCCAGCCTCCAGGTTGAACGGCAATCCACCATACACTCTGAAACCTTATTTACACTACTCGTGAGAGTAATGGGGGATAGCTGGAGGGGAGATGTTTGTCCTTTCCAGGTTTCAGAACAATAACGACAATAGCTTCCTGCCATCTTCTGGGAGAAGTACTCTCCGTCCCAATTTGATTATAAAGGCGAAGGAGGTAGCACAGACTGTGGTATGGTAAATGCAGCAACATTTGGATGTCTATACCATTTGGTCCCGGGGTGGAAGAGAGAGAGAAAGAGAGTGCGTGCTGGAGTTCCCGCATGGAGAAAACAGTATTCTAGCTTTCGCCATTTTGAGAGGAGATAGCAAGGGGTCGAACTTCTGCTGTACATTTCTTCAGGGGAAAGGCTGGCGGGTAATTTGAAGAGCTTGAAATCTCAGCAAAGTGTTGACCCAATGAGTTAGAAATAGCAACTGGGTCCACTAAGGTATCATGCATGACAGTGAGCCCAGATCGGGGAGAAACTAGGTGCACCAGATAACTGTCGAATTTGACTCCAAACTTCAGAGGAGGGAGTGATGGTGTCAAAAGAGCTAGTAAAGAAGTCCTAGCTTGCCTTCTTGCTATTGTGGATGATGCGACAGAATCACACACAGAACTGCTTATAGTGGATACATTTGGCCAAAGTAGGATGGTGGCGGAAAACCCAAAGAGCATGTTGCCACTCACGCCTCGTTCAACCAAGGAATTGCCAAGGGGGGCAGATAAATCAGACGTCTGAGGTCTGAGGTATTGAACATTCCGTGGCTGTAAGAATAACTTCTTTAATATGAGTGACCTGATCGGCGACGCTATGAAAGTGACTGTCATCGAATGTCACTAGAGTGAGCAGGTGATAATGGGGAGGTTGAACGGACGATATTTGCGCTGGCCGATCTGATGACTGTGGCATCAAAGGTGAGATCACAAGCCTTCCGGGCTGCCTCCTTAGTAGGCTGAGGAGATGCAAGGACAGTGCTATATTTACCTGTGGGAGGCACCGTGGGCTTGTGACTTGTGAGTAACTTACGAGCAGCAAGTGTCAACACCTTTTCCTTCCCTCTGATTTCCTGAATAAGATGTTCATCTTTGAAAATGGGGCAATCTCGAGAGGAAGCAGCATGGGCATCCTTGCCTCATGAAAAGCATTTGCCCGGATTTGAACACAACTGGCTGGTATGATTAAACCACTGACACTGTTAGCAATGCCTAGGTTTGGGATGTAAGGGTGAAATGAAATTATCTTGTAGCCCACCTTAATGTTTGATTGAAGTTGAACTCTGTCAAATATCAAGAAGATAGTACAGGTTGGTACCAAGTCCTTGTCAACCCTTTTCATGACTATGTACAGTTGTTACGAAACTACCAGTCTGACAAGGTCGTGTTTCCTCATTGGACAATCCATTGAGTGAATGTGTATAAACCACACTGCATGATGAATTTAAAGTGCATTGCACTTCCACCCAGACAGGGAAGGTGTGTAGCAGTGAAGTTCACAGCAATTTTTGTGCCTGGATGGCACTGACTGCTTCTAACAACAAGGTGCCATTTCGTCATCGGGAACAAGACTTTACAGGAACTGCAATCATGTCGACACCTTTCTGAATAATGAAAGGGTTGACCGTGGAGAAGTCGTGACCTTTGTCAGACCGAGAAACAACAAGGAACTGTGGCACTGATGGAAGAATTGTCTGTGGCTGTAACTCATTCAATGTTCGCTTGTGAGCAGACATAGTAGATGATGATGAAACCCTTGCAGAAGTATGTCCCATGGTTACTAGCATCTCCAATGGTGTGCTCCTTCCTTGTGGGAGCCATCTCTGTGTGCTGTGATGTGATCATACTATGCCTCCTGCCAGATTTACATATATGATAATCAATTTAACAATGTTTGTGAAGAGACGAGGGTATCAAGTGTCAGAGACAAGTGGCATTATGGTTACTCCCCATATCATTTGCTCCTATTGAAAGGTGCAGGAATGAAAGACAGATTGCCACTTAACAAGGAAATTTAGTGCCTGCTCTTGCTATTGTTATGTAGCACCAACTAGGCAAAATGGTCAATTGTTGAGATCAGATAGCCTCTTAACAATGCTGTGCTTTATCAGGCTATGGAGCAAGCAAGATGGAAATTACATGATGCAGTGTCAATAGTTTCATTTGTTCTCCATTTACAGGAAGAACAATTTCAATGCTGTAGTCCACCCCTCAGAAAAAATTTGTCCAATGCCAACAAATATGACATTCTTTATTATCCTAGCCCACCATAGGAAGAACAGCACACCCCATCAATTAACTACAGCACACAGGCCAGTTTCAATATTTGAACACTATTTAGAAACTACAAGCCATTCTCATAGCCTGGTTCCTGAGAGAGAGAGAGAGAGAGAGAGAGAGAGAGAGAGAGAGAGAGAGAGAGAGAGAGAGAGAGAGAGAATGTTAGAAGAAATGTTTTGATTATTTTTGGGCAAGTCCTGTGGATAGCAATAGAGTGGAAGGCGGGCAAATCAAAAATAACAAAAAATAGCTTTAAAACAGTGCTCTCTTGATTTATATCTATTCATGTATGTCGGTTCAGATTAAGTAAACAGAATGTAAAAATCAAAACATAACTGGAAGCAGTTTATTTCAGTTACAAGAATGAAGTGAACTAGAACTAGCTCAAATTTTCTCATCTCATGTTTGATGTTTTCCCGTCACCAAGGGATTTTCCACTGGCCCTCAGACAGAAAAGTAAGCAGCAGAAGATGAAAAATCATTAGATACCTTATGTGTGAAAAATACATCTTCCCATGCTGCATTCAGACAGAACTCTGCAACTGCCAGCCAATGTGGCACATTTTCCTCACTGAGTTCCTGTTTTACAGTTGATCTTTGGGCAAGCAGTACAGCTTTCCTCAGCCTTCAGTTAACTGTGTCATTCGAACTGAAGTTGGTCACTCACTTCAACTGCTTCATATTTAGGAAACAAGAGGACAGCTCTTACACACAAGCTCCATATGGCCCTGCTTTGCACTCAGTCTCTTCCTGCTCGAGCAAGGAATTCTGCTGGTAGTGCCTGTTTCAACATAATTCTTCCAATATCTCTACAGTAGTCAGTGGAGTGCCGTATCTCCCACATGCATCTGAAACCAAAAACTTGTATTCTTGAATCAGAGTGTCAACTGTCTCCAACTGAATGCTACCAGTCAGCCATTGCAACTACTTGCTCACAATGTTATTTCTTCTTGTCACTTTCATGCTGACACCTGGGGAAGAAGTAAATATGCTGCCATGAAAAGGTGTGACTGTGGTGACAGGCTGATCACTGTCTGGGCATACCGCTGTGGTGCCTACCTGTGGAGGCTGTGTAGGGCAAGACAGATGCTTTCCCAGGGGTTGTAGGTCTTAATCCCACCTCTGACAGAGGTGATGCTTCCTTGAGTTTTTGCACATCTATTCGTATCTGTGTCCCTAAATAAAAATTTATGAACCAGTTCTTAAGAAACTTATCTTACCTTGAACAATTACTTGATAACTGTACTGATGAGTCTCTGAATGCCAGTTACTATAGCAGATGTGTCAGAGTCTGATGCTTCAGAAGATATATAGATAAAGGGAAAAAGTTTGTCTGGTTGACTTGTTGCAAATGGAACTAAGTTGAGAAGACATAGGCAGCTAGTTTGAATTTGATCCAAGTATGAACCATTTTAATATACATGTGTCCAATTTTGAATTCTTAAACAAAAGGAAGAACGGAAGCAGCTACAGCAGATACACATGTAATGTAACCCATGTAATGTATGTTAGTTGCTGATGGCTTGTCCGTAATACCATCCATTTATTGGGACACGAGTGACATTCCAAAGATTCATCCATCACACAAGTTGATATTAATCTACAGTTCCCAATACTCCAGCAACTTCCATTCCTATTGTCATCCTTGAGATGATTGGTTGGTTTGTGGGATTGAAGGGACCAGACTACTAGGGCCATATGTCCCCTTTTCCATTAACTTGAAACCACCACAAGGAATAAAAACAAACAATGGAGATGACAAGAGACAACAAACAGGACAAGAAAGACACAGACAGATACCTGACAAAAGGAATTAGAATCACACGGAGTGGGACAGTGGTCGGCCGACCATAAAAACAAATAAAAAAACAAAAAAAAAGGAAAAGCCAACCACCAAGAAACCCACTAAAAACCCCAGTCTAAAATCGTTGACCAAATGCCAGACTCTACACAAAAAAACAATGACACACACTTAGATCAAGCGATAAAAACCTCCTGCATCAATTAAACTCAAAACTAAATCTGCCATCGCAACATCATCTGATAAAAGTTTAGGAAGTGTGTCAGGAAGTGCAAACATCTGCCTGAACAGCGTTAAAAGCGAGCAGTCCAACAAGATGAGGACCACAGTCAAAGGTGACCCACAGCGACAAAGGTGGGTCCTCATGCTGTAATAAATAGCTGTGCGTTATCCAGGTGTGACCAATGCTCAGCCAGCAGAGGACAACAGAGTCCATGTGAGAGACCCGCAAGGAGTGCCACGCACCGGTAGCCTCCTTGATGGCCCGAAGTTTGTTGGGTGAAGGAAGGGTGCGCCATTCTTCACCCCAGGTGCGAAGTACCTTCTGCCGCAAAACTGACCAGAGGTCACACTCCAAAAAGCCAATCTCCATGGCTGGTGCACCGACAGCCTGTTTGGTCACTGTGTCAACACATTCATTTCCCAGGGTCCACACAAAGACCACAGAGTGGCCACTACTGGCAAGTGTATGGAGGGACCCCTGGATAGCCATCACCAGACGAGAGTGAGGGAAACACTGGTCGATAGCTCGTAAACCGCTCAGGGAGTCACTACAGATAATGCAGTACTCACCTGGGCAGAAGCATAAACGCTCTAGAGCGCGAGAGATGGTGACCATCTTGGCAGTGAAAACACTGCAGCCAGCTGGCAGTGAGTGTTGTTCATAATGTTCCTGTAGAATAAGAGCATGACCGACATGACCAGCAACCATTGAACCATCAGTATAGACAATGACACAGCCTTGAACCGTGGCAAGAATTGAGAGAAAGCTTTAACAGAGGGCCTCAGGAAGGACTGAGTCCTTCAGGCCCAGTGCCAAATCGAGCCAACACCATGGGTGGCACACACATCCTGGGGGTATACACTGGGGGCCCAGAAAAGAATGGAAGATGGAAAACCTAAAGCCCAGAGAGAAGAGCTCTGACGGAAACTGTGAGCATACACCCTGACCTGTGCTACCATTCCGGAAGGTGGACGATTGAATGAGGGAACAGAAGACGATAAGTGGGATGCCCGGGCAAGCTACAGATGTGTGTAGCATAAGCGGCCAGCAATTGTTGGCGCCAGAACCACAATGGAGGGACAACTGCCCCCACAAGTACACTGTTGACAGGGCTTGTCAGGGAAGCACCAGTGGTGAGTCAGACCCCGCTGTGAAATATTGCGCCCAGCAACCACTATGCGGAAGGTGTTACCAAACCATAAGCCAGGCTTCCATAATCTAGGCAGGACTGAATTAACGCCTGGTACAGCCGCAGAAGGGTAGACCGATCGGCACCTCAGTTGGTGTGACTCAAACAATGAAGAGCATTAAGATGCCGACAGCACATTTGTTTAAGCTGCCAAATATGAGGCAGCCAAGCCAACCAGCTATCGAAAACCGATCCCAAAAACTGATGCGTCTCCACAGCACGAGAGGTTTCGTGTCGAGATAAAGCCACGGCTCACGTTGAACAGCGTGTTGCTGACAAATGCATAATGCAGGTCTTGGCAGCCGAAAACTGGGAGACATGTGCTACAGCCCAAGACTGCGCATTTTGGGTAGCACTGCAATGCCAGTGGAGCTATAGTACAGGCAGAAGTCGTCAGCCTACAAGGAAGATGAGACAGGCATTCCACCGCCACAGCAAGCCCATTAATTGCTATCAAAAAGAGGCAGCCTCTTAATACAGATCCTTGTGGGACCCCATTCTCCTGAACTCAGGAGGAACTATAGGTGGCCACAACTTGCACACGGAAGGAACCAAGCGACAGAAAATTGTATTAAAATTGGGAGGGGACCCCAAAGATCGTAACCATGAAGCATAGAGAGGATGTGATGTTGCAATGCCTTCCACTTGTCAAAAAAGATGGTGACCAGATGCTGATGGTGGGCAAAGGTTGTACAGATGGGAGACAACAGGCATACCAGATTATTGGTGGCAGAGCGGCCCTTACGGAACCCACCCTGAGATGGAGCCAGAAGCCCCTGAGACTCAACTAGCCAACTCAACCTCTGGCTCATCATGGGTTCGAGCAACTTGCAAAGAAAGTAGGTGAGGTTAATGGGGCGGTAGCTGTCCAACTCCAGTGGGTTCTTGCCAGGTTTCAACATGGGGATTACGATGCTTTCTCACCATTGTGACAGGAACTAACCCTCAATGCAGATATGATTGAAAAGGTCTAGGAGGAATCGCTGGCAGTCCACCGAGAGGTGTTTGAGCATCTGACAGTGGATGCCATTTGGCCCAGGAGCCGTATCAGGGCAAGTGGCTAAGGTACCTTGGAATTTCCTTTCACTGAAAGGAGCATTGTACGATTCAGGATGGCGCGTGTGAAATGAAAGGCTCCGACGTTCCAACGACTCCTTCAGGGAGTAAAAGGACAGTGGGTAATTCACAGAAGTGGAACTCTGAGCAAA
Source organism: Schistocerca nitens (assembly GCF_023898315.1). NCBI lineage: Eukaryota > Metazoa > Arthropoda > Insecta > Orthoptera > Acrididae > Schistocerca > Schistocerca nitens. The sequence continues at coordinate 624,542,273 of NC_064620.1, read as the reverse complement.
ATGCTCTGCTAAGTGGTTTGCAATTGTGTCTGAGTCAGTGCAGACTGTTCCAATCAGTGGAAGTGCAGGTACACTGACGAGGGTATGATAGCCACAGAGTCTCCTAATCTTGGCCCAAACCCACAATGGAGAGGTACGGAGGCCAATGGTGGAGACATACCTTTCCCAGCACTCCTGCTTGCATCGGCGAATCAGGCAGTGAGCTTGCGCACAAAGCTGTTTAAAGGCGATGAGGTGTTCCAATGAGGGATGCCACTTGTGATGCTGGAGTGCCCGCCTGAGATCTTTAATCCCCTCAGCCATCTCGGGCGACCACCAAGGCACAGTCCTTCACCAAGGGGCCCCAGAAGAACGCAGAATGGCACATTCTGAGGCAGTAATGATGCCGGTGGTGACCGAGTGAACCACGGCGTCAATGGCGTTATTGGAATGAGTCTCAATAGTGGCAATGGAGGTGAACAGGTCCCAGTCAGCCTTATTCATAGTCCATCTGCAGGGGCGCCCAGAAGGGTGATGCTTTGGCTGTGACAGAAATATTGGAAAGTGGTCACTACTACACAAGTTGTCAAGCGCACTCCATGGGACAGATGGTAATAGGCTAGGGCTGCAGCTGGTAAGGTCGTTTGCTGACTATGTGCCATGTGCCACACTGAAATGTGTGAAGGTACCACTATTTAAAAGAGAAAGGTCGATCTGTACCAATACTTGCTCAACGATGGTGCCTCAGCCTGTTGCCACTGATCCACCCCACAGAGGTTTATGGGCATTGAAGTCGCCGAGTAACAGAAAGATGGCAGCAATTGGACTATCAGTGCAGCCAGGACATGCTGCAGGTCATCACCATCTGGTGGAAGAGAGAGACTGCAGATAGTAACAGCCAGAGGCATCCACACCCGAACAGTGACAACCTCTAAAGGCATTTGTAGAGGGACAGACTCACTGTAAAGGGAGTGATGGAAATAGATGCAGACACCACCAGGTACCCTCTCATAAGCTACCCTGTTCCTATAATAATCCCTGTAGCTATGGAGGGCAGGGGTACGCGTCACCAGAAATCAAGATTCCTGAAGAACAATGTAGAGGAAAGGGTCAAGGCTGAGAAGTTAACTGAGTTCAGCAAGATGGCGGGAAAAACCACTGCAGTTCCAATGGAGGCTGACATTGCCCCTGGCTGAGAAAGGTGTGAAGGGACCGAAGAGGCAGATTACGCCACTGGGTCACATGCTGCCACCGATTGAGCACCTGTGTGAGTGAAATCCATTGTGTCAGAGTCAGGCCAGATCTAGGTCCGCAGCGTACGCCAGAGTCTCTACCTCGCCCTCAGATGCAGAGCTTGTACGTTGTGGTGGGCTAGATGCCATCACAAGTTCCTTCATCTTAGAGGTCTTCTTCTTGGATTTTTCTCTCTGCCCCTTGGGTTTCACTGGCTGGGAGGGCTTCACCAATTCAGTCTCCGGCATGGAGTAGGATCACAAAGCCCTACAACCAGCTGCTCGTGGGCACTTATGCCATTGCCGGGCATCATCTTTCCCACTTGTGGAAACCTGGGAAGGGAGGGACCCAAGGGACCCCTTGCAAGAGAGAGCAGCTGAACAAGTTGGACATTTCTCTAGCTTAGAAGTGGGGACGGACATCCCCAATACCCAATAGGTGTGTGGGGAGGGGATGGTTGCTCCCAAAGTAGGTGGAGCAGGAGCAGCAGGGTGGGTAGTGCCCCCATGGTCAAGGGGGTGTTTGCATTTGATGACTTTGTGAGCCGACTGAAATTCTCTGAGCTGATAGGGCCATCACGGTGGCGGTTGTGGTGGCATATGAGGATGCCATTCACACAGGATGGAGTCATTCATATTTCCTCTTAGCCCCAGTATAAGTCAGTCGGTCCAGTGTCTTATGTCCATGATTTTCTGCTCCTTCTGTAAGATCCGGCAGTCCGGCGAGCAAGCTGAATGAGGCTCTCTGCAGTTGACACAGATGGGAGGTGCGGCACATGGAGTATTGGGATATGATGGGTATCCACAATCTCGACATGTGAGGCTGGAAGTACAGCAGGAAGACATATGGCCGACATTGCAGCACGTAAAGCACTTTGTCAGGGGAGGGATATAGGGCTTGATGTCACAGTGGTAGACTATCACCTTGACCTTCTCCAGTCATGTATCACCCTTGAAGGCTAAGATGAAGGCACCAGTAGCAATCTGATTGTCCTTCAGACCCCAATGTATGTGCCAGATGAAATGAACACCTTGATGTTCTTAATTGGCGCACAGCTAGTCATTAGACTAAAAAGGTGGTCCCTACGGAAAATAATATCCTGCACCATATTTAAACTCTTATGGTGTGTTATGGTAACTGAAACATCCCCCAACTTGTCACAAGCAAGTAATCTCCAGGAATGGGCATAGAATGCTGTTTTTTTGTCAATACTGACCAAGAGCGCATTTTGGACAAGCCCTCCACCTCCCCAAACATGTCCTCTAAATGCTCTATGAAGAATTTAGACTTTTTTGACATTAAAGACTTCAGCTCTTGTACAAACTAGGAACCAGAGCAAATAAGTGTCACTGCCATCCTGAGACACACCTCCCACAGTGTGGCCAGGGAGGGGAATGATTTGGGATTTTATTTCTGAGCATTGAACTGAGCCCAAGAATGCTTAGAGACTGCTGGTAGATGGCCACCAGCAAGAGATGATGTACCACGCTTCATTGTGGGTCATCTGCACTGATGCCACCCACTCCGACCAAGGGCCCTCCCCACGGGCACCACCCAGCCTCTACAAGGGCCACCTGGCAGGATGGCCATTGCCGGGAGTCCCTATACCCCAGGGAGATAGGCCTCTACTCCTTGGCATACGTGGGGAGTTGGTGCAGGCATCAGCAGAGTGATCCCTGTGTTGTAAGGGGGCTACAACCAACAGGGTACATGGCAGCTCCACCACAATTGACTGGCTACTATGCTGGATATTAGGTGCAATTAAGTCCTTGGCCATCAGCTCTGCAAAGAGCAACAATGCACAGTGCATGGTGGAAATTGCACCTAGGAATGTATCCTCACCCAAGAGATGGGGAACGAACAGAATGGCAGTGCGACAATGAGAAGGCTGGCTAGAGGTCTCTATGCACAATGGGCACAATGTACCATGTAAGGTGCCCTTCCCCAATTGGTTCGCTCTTCAGAAGAATTGGAAATATGGAGGTCAAACCCGAGAGGGGACCATCACATATAGGTTGAAGCATTTGAGACTCCTTTTAGTCACCTCTTATGACAGGCAGGAATACTGTGGGCCTATTCTAACCCCCGTACCTGCAGGGGGACCTTGAGATGAATTTGTATAGCTTTAACATTACCTGTCCCCACCAAATAATAGTATTTGTGTGAATGGAGGATACCTAGAAATTCATTAATGTGCCAGATACATAACCTGCATTGATCGAAAGTCAATTCATCTGCATACTTCAGATGTTTGCCGAATCCTTAACAGCTTACACTGGAGGTCAGGCAATTGGGCAAGAAAATTTCTTTAATTGTTTTCAACATTATTAGCATGATGCGAGGAAAATCAAAACTGGATCAATATGCTATTTGTTGTATGTAAGTCAATCACCTTTGACAATACCTCAGTTACAATCATCCCTTCACCATCAGCACCAAAAGGATATCGCAGTGAAGCAGACATCAGCAGTTTGATTTGTACCCAAGTCATGAGTGATGACAGCCAATGGTGTATTTGTTCATCTATGTTTATTTGTTATGTTTGTCACTAGTAATTAGGGCCTTGCAGGTGTTCAAAGCCCTCCCATGACATCTTCACTCCTCTGTGCCCCAAACTATTGTTGCTATGATGGTCCATCACAAGACTGCTCACCTCACCATCATCTTCCTGATCTTCCCTTTCTCATCGTTTCTTTTTGGAGCAATTAGTCTGTTGTTAATTTGCTTGTAAATAATTGCACATGCATCCACATGATATAAAGTATGCCAGAACTCTCGTTCAGTACAAACCATGTGTGACCTGAATAATATTGCAAATCCTGTGAAGGAATTGGACATTTTTTGCCATAAAATTGTCTGTGGATCTGCACTTCACAATGTCTATATTGCACTGGGTCATACACAAGCATGGTAATGGAAAGTAAACTAATAGTTTGGCACTTGTGACAGATGAGACCTGTTGGAATATAATCAAGTATTTTACAATTTTGGTAAACATTTCTGGAATACAGTTATCAATTACTTGTTATATTTAGATTAAAGTTCAGTCTTGATCACGTTATGTCTGTTTTAATGAGTAACCGGTTTCGGTTTTTTCTATAAAACCATCTTCAGACCCATTGGCTCCTTTGGGCTGGTAGGTGGAGCTCTCCTTGATGCTGTGCAGTCAGTTGACTGCACAGCATCAAGGAGAGCTCCACCTACCAGCCCAAAGGAGCCAATGGGTCTGAAGATGGTTTTATAGAAAAAACCGAAACCGGTTACTCATTAAAACAGACATAACGTGATCAAGACTGAACTTTAATCTAAATATAATCAAGTATTTTGTTGCATCGTTTTGCTTAATTAGGCCAGCGACTGAATGATACTGTGAATTATTGGTTTTAGTGTTTCTATTCTTTACCATGATGTTTGGTTTGTGTTCAACAAGTTATATAAAAGTGAAAATCCATCATATGTCTACATCAGTAATTGCACTTCAAACCTTGGTCTTGGACCTGACTGGAAACTTGTTGCCTTGTTGGATGAGTCATCTCAAGCTGTATCAAGTGGATGAAAGTGTATGGGTATGGAGACAACCTCACGGATCCATAGACCCCACAAGACAGGAGGTGGAAGCTCTGTAATGGTGTGGGGCATGTGCAATTTGAGTGATATTGAACGCCTGATATGGAAATGCCACGTAGCTAGTGCCTCCCATCAAGTAGACAGTTAGCCTGGTGCAAGTCTTGCGAGTTGACACCACTCTGGTGATTTGTGTGTTGATGGGGATGAAATTATGAATTTAAGGACAACCCAACATCCAGTCCCTGAGCAAAGAAAATCCCCGACGCAGCCAGGAATCGAACCTGGGCCGTTAAGTATGATATTCTGTCGAACTGACCACTCAAATACCAGGGATGGACACCCCTAATATGTCTAGATGTGATAGACAGGTGACATGTACTTAAGAATCCTGGCTGATCACTTGCATCCATTCATATCCATTGTGCATTCCAACAGACTTCAGCAATTCCAGCAGGTAAATGTGACACTCCACATATCCGGAATTGCTGCTGAGTGACTCCGGAAACACTCCTTCGAGTTTGAACACTTACTCTGGTCCCCTCATGTGTGCGAATCTCATGGGTGCCCAACAATGAGGTCATCATGATAGAAAGTGTTACTGGTACCTTTTTGCGAGGACACAGTTTCCCAAAAATACAGAATATATAATGACTAAAAATAAATTGGGTTTGATGGGTTAAGTCACACAGAAGAGCTACACAGCAACAAGAAAAGAATGGTTGTAGTTTCTCCACAATTTCAGCTGTTAATGGTACCAGCACATCAAGGCCATATTCACAGATGTTACAAGAACAAAATTGTGTTACAGGCAGTTGCCACTACAACTACTGAAAAAGAAGCTACACCACCACCACCACCACCACCACCACCACCACCACCACCACCACCACCACCACCACCACCACACCATATCTCTAGCTGCTCAGGCCAGACCAATATATTAAACAGAACTAACAATCCATAGCGGAGCAGAGCAGGTAGAGGGACATCCCACACAGGTTGAAGAGAAGGAAACAGTGCAACGTAGCAGACCGTGCAGGGACTAGAGGTGGCAGATGAGACTATCTGGTTTAGAATCGGGAGGGAGTTTGGGTGGCAGGGCGGGAGAGAGGGAGGGAGGAAAGGAAGGGGAAAAACTGAGCAGAAAGGAAAGGAGCACACAAAAGGAGAAGGGACTGGTTGGTGCACTTGCAGAGAGCCGTGCACAGTGGGGATGTGAATTGGGAGATGATAGAACAGTGGGGTGAGGGTGGGAGGGAACATTTTGGCAGAAGAAGGGAGACAGTAGGTTACTGTAGGTTGAGGCAGGGATGGTTTCAGGAGCAGAGTATGTGTTTTAAGGGTAACTCCAGTCTCCAGAGTTCAGAAAAGCTGGTGGTGTATGCGACAACACAGATTGCCTGGGTTGTGAAGCAGCCATTGAAATTGGGCATGTTATGTTTATCTCCATGTTATGCAGGGTGTTCCACTTTCCTGTAGTAGGTCATGTGTCACATTTACAATGAGCAGCAAACTATCCCTTCTGTAACTCTCGTCATTATACAGCAAGGAACTTTCAGGCCAGTACATTCTGACTCTTTAATTTAGAAATTCATGGCAATCCTCCTACAGTACTAGCCAGTCAATTTCTCTCTCTCTTTAATGGGTAGAGAAGGTGAATTATGAACTTCATAGTTGTTCCAGTGCAAATAACAGAGTTATTTATCACATGGCCCTTACTTAAAGAATACTAATTTCAGTTAGAATTTACAGAGGAAAATCATTATGCAAGCAGAAAAATGAAAGTTCCAGTTTAAGTTGATAACGCAAAGTGCAACTTTATTTTATAGGTCATCCTCATTATCGGGAGAAGTGAAGTTATCTGTCATCCTTTGGTAGGCCTGGGAGATTACTTGGGCCGATCACTGCTACAACCTTGTGACTCTGGCTGAAAATGGGGGTGAGATGCAAATACAAGAACGCAACAAGAGTTCTCTTAGCCTCTCTCACCTTAATTCTCCACAATCCTACCTACACATCATGGTCCTGTTAAGCTGAGCAACCCAGTGGACGGTTGGGTAACCAACCCCAGTGGTGAACTGGGTCAGCAAGCTGACAGGATATGGAGGACAGTGGAAGGAAATGGGAAACCACTACTGGAATTACTTCCCTAGATGTTCATGGGCTTGATCTCTTTGTAAAATATTCCAGAGGTAAAGCTTCCCCTCAATCGGTTCTCCAGGAGGCAAATACAATGAGGAGTCCAGAGATTTGGGAAAATGGAAAAGGAAGGAAGGAGAAGAAGGAAGACTTATTGAGGATTGGTAGCTGGAATGTTTTAATCCTTCTCCAGGAAGGGAAATTAGAAAACGCCAAACATGAAGTGACAAGAAACGAATTGGGTATACTCTGTATGTGTGAGGTGAGATGGGGTGGTTGTGGAAAACTAGAAAGTGATGACTTCTGATTGTACTATTCAAGTGAAGATAAAAATGGAATGAATGAGGTTGAAAGTTTGACAGGTGGAGGACAAGATAATCAAGGTTAAATATGTTAGTGGAAGAATATTGATGATGAGACAGAGAGAAAAAGAAAGACTTACTTATCATCCAGGTCTATATGCCAACAAGTAATCATTCAGATGAAGAGGTATAAGAATGTTGTGAGATGATAGAAAACTTAGCAGAGAGAGAAAAGAAATGCATGTATTGTTATATAATGGGTGATTGGAATGTGGTAGTTGGTGAAGGACCAGAAGGAGGAGCTCTGGGAAAATATGGACTGGGTGAAAGAAATGAGAAAAGGCAAATGTTTTTGGAATACTGCAATGAAAATTTCATTGTAGTTGGAAATACTCTATTTGGTAACCACAAAAGATGACAGTGTACTTGGATACCTCGATTTGACAACAAAAGGTATCAAATTGATTACATAATGATACAACAAAGACACCAAAATTGCCTAAAGAGTCTCAAAAGCTATCCAGGGGCAGATACTTATTCAGATCGTATATTAGTAATAGCTGATGTTCTAGTTTAATTGAAAGGAACCTGGGAAGGACAGAAGAGAGAGCACATTAACTTTGAGAAACAAAGACAAAGGCAATTGTGAAAAATTGGAGAATGCATATTGTGAAATCATAATGAAAAGTCAGGAAATGGAATTCACAGAAGGAAGGCAGGATCATTTTAAAAATAGGATCAAAAATGCAGCTAAGGAAACACTGAGTCAATGAGAGGAAAATAATAAAAAAAGAACGGGTAACACCAGTTATGATAACCAAGATCGGTGATTGCAGGAAATGGAAAACTGTAGACACAGAAGAAGGGAAGCATAACTACAGAAGTTTAAATAATGAATTAAGAAGGGAGACAGAAGAAGCAAAGGACAAATGGCTGACAGGAGAGTGTGACAAGACAGTGAAATTAGAGAAAGAAGGAAAATATGATTTCATGTACAAAGAAGCAATGGATTTGACATTCAGGGGAAAAGAGAAACGACAATGGACTGAAGGAAGTAGACGCAGCAGATGGTAAAATGGTGAGTGAACCCCAAGAAATTATGATAAGATGGGAAGAATATATAAAATGGCTATATGCTGTAAACAGCCGACCAAGTGAAGAAGACATTGGGATAGAAGAAGATGAAGTTGCAGATGATGACAAAGGAAATGCAATACTAACTAGTGAGATTTAAGAGTCTAGTAATCAAATATTCATGACAGGAAAATAGCCAATGGACTTTACAGAAAGAATCTTAATACCTGTAGAAAAGAAAAAGAACAGCAAAAAGTGTGAGAAACATAGAACACTGTGCCTGATACACATGCAGCAGAAGTCTTGCTGAGGATGCTCAGCACAAAGCTATGTGGACAGTTGAATTGCATACTAGGAGATGAACAATTTGGTTTCAGGTGAGGAGTGGGGACTACAGGTGCCATTGGGCTACTAAAGGTGATAGGGAAAAGGTACATGGAGAGGAAAAGGAACGTGTATATTGCATTCATTGATCTTGAGAAGCCTATTGACACTGTCAGATGGGACAAACTGATGGAAATCTTAAGAAAACATGGAGCTGGCTGAATGGATAGATGGCTAATTAAAATCTATATTTGAACCAGAGAGCAAGAGTAAAAGTAGGACGTGTGATGAATGAAGAAATTGAACGCTGAAGAGGTGTAAGACTAGGTGGCTGCTTATCACAAACACTGTTCAGTATATACCTCAAGGAAATTATTAATTAAAGTTTTGATGGAAGGGGAGGAGTTTATATAGGGGGTCAGAGAGTGGAGCGTATAAGATTTGCAGATGACATGGTTGTGATGGCAGAGAGTACAAGAGAGATGGAACAAATGTTATATAATCTAAACACAAAATTAGAAGAATAGTGGAGGGAACAAGGGGAAGAGGAAAAAGAAGATATCAAATGTTGGACAATATGAAAGGAGGCAAATATTCAGAAATGAAAAGACTGGCTATGGACAGACAAAAGTGGAAGAGGCTTAATCCACGATAAGAGCTGCTGTAAGGCAGAATACCATACTACTACTACTACTACTACTACTACTACTACTACTACTACTACTACTACTTTGGTAGTATTCCCTGCGTGATTCTATTGAGTACCCCCTACATTAGATCAATAGCTTAGGGAGAACTGTCAACTGCTGAATCATCACATGGTAAGTTAGATGCATCTTGGCTGAAATTTGTTTCAATAGAATGCTCAGCAAAAACTGAAGGTGCAAATCTAGACTTGTGAATCACTTACGAGATTGGAAGGAAAGATTTCTGTTTCTTCGAAACAGCAGTCAGGCTCATTTGTGTAGTTTCTCTCAGCCAGGCACTTACAAATATCACATCTATAACTATTAACTTTTCCAGATGTCCAGGAATTAGGTCAGCAACATCCCAGAAGATTCACATGTTTTGAAAACACATTTATCAATTGGCATACATTCACATTTAGTTCCTTTATAGGCAATAGAATATTTTGTTTTCTTAAGCAGCAGCAACAATACTAGGCATCCTGATGTGATTTAGCTCCATTAAGAAGTAGGAAGGTTTTGCAAGGATACTGGCTGTCATTGAGCTTTTCCTGTTATTTTGAAACAAGTGTCATCACAGAACTTTTAATGCTTTTCATCTTTACACAGCATTCCTCTGAACAGAATTATAGGTGGGATACTTGCAATTACAGCATCTCCACATTCAATACCGTTACATTCTCACCATGATCACCAGCAATAATCTGAACTCTTTTTGTCTCTGAAAAAGGGTCAAGTGGCAATCCACCTTGTCCACACTAAATATATTTTAGTGTTTACCAATAAATCCTTTATTTAATTTGCAACTTGTGCCAACGTTTTGGCAATATCAGTGAAATAAATATTGTCAGCCATGTCCTGCAAGCTAGTAATTTATCGTTTTGAATGTTATTTAAATATTATTCATTTAGCAAAAGCTAAACAATCTGCCAAAAGATATGTCCTGGTTCCAGGGTTTATATTGTGGATCTACCCATATGAACCTGCTAATGAGGTGTTCACAGGTGTCACTTGTCTCAAAAACAATAACTAATTATGGCAGAGCACAATATGAAGAAATCCTCAGTAAAAGAAACATAATTCTTCTTATTACAATGAACCATCGGGGTCTTATTAGAGATCTACATTCAAACAATGAAAATCCAGGGTAGGATGTAATGGTATGAGAGTGGTCTCAGTTGCCAGAGACTGCAGTGAGTGTGTTGTGCCAATGCATGTGACAATGTTCCGTTAGATGGTGGATCTGACTTGAGTACATCGAAAGTACCATCAAGTTGCCTATCACTTAACTGCCAATATTTAATGATGATGTAATGCAGTTCAGGCATTTTTATGACATTTTTGAGTCTTGTGGTAAATAATGAGGAATTACAGGGCCCTGCTAAGCATTATCATTTGCTTAGTTAAGTAATGTGAAGCTCACAATGCCACTGCTCATATTCTAGTGACTAGCACTTACTTTAATGTGACCTTTAATAAAGTAGACCAGTCTGTAAGAACAAAATCTGAAGCCAGTCTGAGTCCCAATAGCTCCCTGTCATGTGAAGAGAGAGTGCTTTCCTCAAAAATAAATGTGAATCATTGCAGATCACAAGACTACAGTACCACCATGGCACAGCACACCTGGGAACAAACAGCAGTCTCCCTCCAATGCCAAGCACTTAGGTCATTGGAGACAAATCTAAGTTGCTATTAGAAGGCAAGGATTGTCTCCATAGGAAGTAATCGTCCTGTGCTTCAGTATATGTCAGGGCAGTATCAAATGGTAGAGCACATTTCATCAAGGTGTTCAGTCATGTTATGCTTTGCAAAAACTTACACTGATGCTCAAACTTCCTTGAACAGATTCTTGGAGACAGAAGAACTAAATCATGTTGTAATGATGAGAAGAGCAGCAATGCAAAAACACACAAATATAGATTCCACAGGCAGGTTCATTGTTTGTCTTCTGTTTTGGGAAGAGATGAGTCAGTACGCAATTCTTTTCACACTGCAGCAAAATGCTTCTCTCAGACTGAATAGAAACTTGTGAGACAACCAAAGTTTAAAGAAACCTATGCCGAGTTTATGAGGGAGAACAAAGACTTAGCTACCAGTAGTCATTACAGATGCCATTTTGTGTTACATGGTGCATCGTACTGTCTCTGAGGAAGACAGATCAACTACTGACAGAGTAGTGTGATTTTTCTACCATATTGAACATGGATTAGTAACTAAACAGTTTGCTAATGACAGGACCAATCATTCAACAGGAATTGTAATCCATAATATTGTGTTTCTGAATGCACTGCATTGCCTTCACAGCAGATATAGAGAAGACATACTGACAAGTTCTGGTAGCAGGTTAAGATCATGCTTACCAACAAATATTGTGGAATAGTGGTATGTGCAACACTTCAGGAATACCAACTGAAGACAGTCACATGACAAACGGCTTGTGCAACCTTTCTTGCAGAATGGTGTCTGTTACAACCAGCTCACAAAGAGAGTGACCACATTGAAGCAGCAAACATCATCACTAATTGTTTCTCTGTGGACAATCTTTCGTTGTGATTCAGTAGGGCCAGCAATCAAGCTCCAGCAAGATCTCACAAGGATATTTATGAAAGGTGGATCCTCACTATAGAAATCGTGCAGCAACAGTGTGACTACTCGAAAATATCCCCTCAGTGGTGCAAGGAACACAATTACCTCTACTGCTTGACAACAATGAGGATGTTAAAACTTTAGGTTTACTCTAGCATCCAGCATCTTGTGAACAGTGTCAAACCAGCCCCTGATGTCTACAGCTTCACAAAATGCACTGTATTGTTTGTCACACTTTTATTCATTTGGATTAATTAGGCACATTGTGAGCACATGCAAGATATTTGACATTGACTATGGCAATTTAAGTTAATGTGGAATGAGCCCTTGCCTTTAGAATTGCACTACTTGTGGCAGACGCTATACAGTGTAATTTTTATGACAGACAGCAGCTGTGTTGATCATAGAGTCATTGCTGGAGGGACACCTGTCAGCATAAAGAAGTCAGTACAAGAACTGGCGGATTGTCAAAAGAATCATCATTTGATTCTGTTTCATGTACCAGAGACCTATCTGAATATTACATAGCTACAAAGTTACTTTTACATTACACTGCACAAGCTGTGATACATGAGCTTAAAAACATGAAGGCAGTTTTATTGAATTACTAAGCAACATGTGTGTGAAACTCTTGATACCCAGAGACAATAAGACCTGTCTATGAAGTGTGTGCGATATTGATTTAAAAACCAGTGAAGTATTTTAAGAAGATTTTAGGAAGTTTGTCCGGCCACAAATGTATCAAGAGGAGTGGCTCTTCTGTCATTTTAAAAAAGTACTTGGGTGTGTAATTGCAATACATATAAATATTTTTGTAAACTGTAAGTGGCAATTGGCATGTTTAATGAATACTAACTGTCGTGATGTGCACAGGCACACAAACACAACAGTTGGCTACCGCAGCACAGTTAAGTGGCGCCTGCAACTTACTGCCGGCACCTTCCGCCAGCCAGCACTACAGGCGTTCCCGCCAAACATTCAATCGGCCGCCAACTAAGCATGTGCACGAGCCTTTTTCCGGCGCAGATGGTCACACTATGATATGACCATCTGCCAGTCAGGGATCACCAACGGTTGCCAATCATCACTCTGGAATCAGCAGAGGAAGACTGGAGCTGCTGGGTTAAATAGCCGCAAGAAAGGGAAACCGGCGTCCTTCAACCTGCCGCAGACTGCCACCTGGAATATACTTCAATGCAGATAGAACATCCAGGTGCCACGTCTTTACTATGCCAGCCACCGACCCCAGACACTGCACCCCTGTACTTCCTTGTCATCTGCCAGGAAACATTGTGAGAAAACCCCAACAAAAGAATGTAAATTCAGTTCAGTTGCTAATATTTCGATTCAATAAGGTGGCATATTCTTTGGCTTGTTATAAAATTTTGGTAGGAGAAGAAACCTTTTGGTTTTGAAGAAAGTTTATCTTTCTGTAAAATTAAGTGGTGGCCTAGTTCCACCTAATAAAATTTTTTGTTCGCTCATGGGTTGTAATCTGTGTATATATATAACACAAACTGTCATATAACCTATAACTTTGGTAATGTTATGTATTTCACAATGTGTATGAATGACAGTGGCTACCATAGAGTTATTTTTAAGTTCAAATAAAGGATTTACACTTTTATATGCTTTCGGAGTTCTCTCTCTCTCTTGTGCATGAAATCTGGTGCAGGTGAATGAAGCATTTCTGCAAGGTGGGACAATAGCTGCTTTATCGTGCTTCACTGCATCTGCTGATTTGAGTTGTTTATTCCATGCCGTCTCAATCTGGTTCAGTTATGTGCCATGCCCTTAGACCTGTGAGCACTGTGAGTACTGCCATTACATCAATAGAATGAAAATGAAGTTGATTGTCATTAAGATTCCATATACTATGTACAGCCTTTAGTTGTTAAGGAGAGATTCTCTTCTAGATGAAGATGCAGTATGTCAGTATTCTTTGATAAACATTTTGGATTGTTCATAGAAAATTTAGACTTTAGGTAACATTTCAGTTACCAGTGCAGAAGAAGTTGCAAAGGTTCTGGGGTCAGGAAACCAACTAGAGTGCTGGACATAATGTTACTGAAGTTGTGGTAAATAGGATGAGCAGAAAGGAGTTTACTTCATTAAGTAAGTTGGAAGTGTGCAGGGCAGCACACAAAATCAGGAAGTATTGTAATGGCTGAAACCTCTGGGCTGATTAAATTTGTGGAAAGAGGTCAGGAAGCAATGTGATGTGAATTATATGCTACAAAATCTAACTTTCTTGCTCCTGGTGAAACTCACATGTGCTCTTCCAGGCTCAGGGGTGCTGCCTGACTGTCCCCTCTTCCCCAGTATCGGGGACAGCTCCTCTTGAGTTCCTGATTGACAGAAAAAGAAATTGGCAGTTAATGCAACGAACATTTTACCTGCAAACCTAAAGCAACCAAATAAAATAAGATTGTTTCAACACAAAATGAAAGATAATTGAATCATTTATGTCAGTCTTTTCAAATCCCTACTGATAAGTGAATGATCAGCATCTAATCTACTCAATTATACACAAGAATCAATATTACTAACAAACTTCCAGAAAGCCAGAACTTTACTCCAGTTGGAGGCTGGCTACCTGAAGACCTTCAAGGCAAACAAACATTTACCATCAACATTTCAAAACATTACTGAACAAATTTTAAAATTTTAAATCCTGTAGTCATCTGCCTATTAAAACACACAACCTTATGTTACAGAGTTAACTCACTGTGCCAAGTTCTACAGTTACAAACAGTGAATAAGACTGTATAAGCAGCCTCACTCACTGCAGGCATATACTCACACTATATTAATCCAGTCTTTTGCAAAGAGAGAACATAGTGACTAGCAAAAAGCTTCACCCACAATTTCAAACTATCATGAATTTTTCTCAGGTATACCCAACACAAAGTTATAGGAAAAATGTTTATCGCTTACAAGATTTTTGCTGTTCACACAGTAAAATTGCCACACCAAACACATACAATGTAACTCTCCTTTCTTTACTTACTGATGAGTAGATGCAGCCAGGAGAATGAGTGGCAAATGGGTGGGGTATTTCTCAGCTGGATTCTTTGTAGAAGTGGGGCAGGAAGAAAAGCGGATGGTTATGACAACATGACGGAATAGGAGACACAATAGGATTGAGGTGCTAGTGGGTGATGTAGCATCTGACTGCTGCCTTAAAATCCATCCTTATACCACACAACAGATGGCTGTCTGTTGCTGCCATGTTAAGAAGCCTGAAATCCAAACTCAATGCCTATGATCTTGCCTGTGACAGCCACAGCATAGTTCCCATCCATGAGCCATGTGACACTGGACAACTTTCAAGCATTCCTCCAATGGTCAGTCTTTATAGGTCACTGCAGAGTGGAGCACCACCCAATCCAAGTTCCAGGCACAACTCCAGTTATCTACTTTGGAGTGCTGTGACTATATTCCTAGCAGTGCAGCACACAATATTGGTATTTCAAGTGCAGCCTATACTGATGGTGCCTACAGCAGTGATTGTCAGTTGTTAGATGACAGAGTGCAGGAATGTAAGCTTCAACCATAGTTCTCATATTAGTGCCAATCTTTTAGTGGATCAGGACAATGTCTACCTTGCCTTCACTGGAAAGCTGTTTCATTTGCTGCACTTCACCATGTACAATGTGTGTTGAAATGAATCTCTATTCTTCTCCACTACTCAGCAACATCTCTTTTCTTGTGCATTTTTCTTTACTTTTCCGTCTCTGAAAATTTATTACCAGTGTCTTGTATTCCATCAGGTAACATACTTATCTGTGTTCATGTGCTTCCACACCAAGTTTACATGGTTCTGCTCCATGTTTAAAAAACATTGCTTTTGTTTCCTTTGGGTTGCAGATGACTATACACTTTTGTTTTCTCATGTTCTGTGATTCTTTGCCTCATTCTTACCTGTTTTATCTTGTGCCTGTCTTGTGCCGCTGCATCCCTTCATTCTGTTATCTTCCTGCATGTGTCGTTACACCACACAATCCCTACTTCAAGATGTCCTGGCCTGATTGCTGTATTTTTCTTCCAGGTCTGTACCTCCTTGATGGCACTGCCATCTCCTCCATGGGAATAACAGTTTTCATATTTTTTGCTGCTTTGAGTGACAACTTTACCCTTGAGTACAGCACACAACATTGGAATCTAGGACATCACCAGTGCACCTTGCAGTGCCCTACTTGCACCTTCATGAATGATTCTCTTTAGTGACAACATTACAGCCTGTCAGGACTATTTACACATTGCTTTCGCTAGGAAGCTGTTTCACTTGCTGAGTATTATGTTGTTCCTTCCGTGTTGCAATGATATTCTAATTTTCATGGGTACCTGTGTACATTTCTTTCTTGTGCATGGATCATCCAGAATTGGTGGTACATCAGACCATGAGTGTGGGTGGCAGGTTGGGCAAGGGAGTTCCTTGTTGAACTCCCTATAGAAGATGAGGCAGAATGACAAACACATTGGTCTGGGAACCGACTGTAGAGAAAGGCTTAGTGGGAAAAATTTATGAGCAAAGGCAATGGCATCCCACATAAATCAAGAGGACAAGATGTGTTATTGTATGTACATTATCTTTGGATACATTATCTGTACATTTGTGAGGGCTAATCTAAAACTACAGTCAGGATTTTCACATGGTTTTGCATTAATAGACACACGGGTGAGTTAGCAAGGTTGGTTTTTATAGCCTATTACTGCAATGCCAGACATGTCCAGCCATTGATACTTAGTGTTAGCTGTGGTAGCTATGAGAAATGTAGAAACAGTTTTTGATGTAAAGAAATGGTCAGAATGTTAATTTTTCTGAACAGTCTACTTACAAGACACAGACATAAGTTCTCTTTCATAATAAGTCATCAGTGAACATATACATCCATGACTAGAAGTGTAGCAAATATTGTAGTATAATACCTTCACTGACTTTGCCACCCACAAAGAAGGGAAAGATAAGAAGCTCCTTCCACAAAACATACAGTGCTCGGTTCTGTAGAAATACAGCAGAAATATACATTTCTAACACCAACTGTCAGCCTGTGTGGTCAGATAGTACGCAAACTCAACAACACATCACAGTCCCACACAGAAATTTGACATTCCTACAGATGTGTGGAATCAGAAACAAACATTCTGGCAGGTCCCTTAAGTCCAATGGTTCACAGAAGAGTTAAGGGAGCCTCTGAAAATGTTGGTACCAAATACTTCATAGGGTAGTGCTGAATTTATCAACTACAGTCTGTCAAACTAGATTCACACCCCAATATTTAATGTCATTTTCTCCCCTAAGAGGCTGTACAAAAATATTCTGTTTTGAAATTCAAATCATCCTCAATGAATGAAAAATGAGTACATAGAAAATATTTTTCATCCAAGAGCAAACTTCAAATGGAATACTCCCATTTCTAAATATTTTTGATGGGAGAATCATGGAAGTGAAGGAGTGAAATGACAAGGAAGAGTGCTTGGTAGTGGAGACGTAATGTTTTCTGTTCATCTGTAGAATAGCCAACTTGCATTGGAGCTCTCATGTTACTTGATGTGATATTATTTCTTGGTCAAAGAGGCTTGGCAGTCAGAGGTTCTGCTCAGGAAATTGCAGATACAAACAAAGAAAATCTCTTGTGAATATTAGTACCCTTATTTCTATGATGATCCAATACATAAGCAAGGTCAGATACCAACAAGTGTCTGGAAAGATTTTACATGTGCATTATCTGATATGCGATGCTCACAATGAACACATTTCTAGTTGTCATGTCACTGGTGCCATATTGGAACAGAGAGAAAATAAAACATATTTCTCAATTACTGTTGCTGCAACTCCAGATTCAAATCACACTGAACAAACAACATTCACCCTGCATTATATTTACTGTGATAAGGAGACTGATAAATGTCAAACACTTGACTGGTTTTTGGAATTTGTAGATTGTAATCAGGAAACAAGAATTGCTATTCCACACTTATATCAATCAACACTTTTAGAACATTCAATTCCTACTAATGAATGCCACAGACATGATTATAGTTTTGTTTTGTTTTGGGATGCATAAACCCCCAAGGTCATAAGCACCCATGTCAGAAGTATGCAACACAAAAACAGAGGAGTTAAACTACTGAATATCTATCCCAAATGACCCAGAACAAGAAAGCTAAAGGCAGGGGCATGGAGAGAGGCCTACAGAAGATACCATACAGAATCAGAGGTCCAAAACTAAAAATTAAAGGTCCTTCACCATATTGCTTTGGCATTTACTCTAGCAGAAGAACCGCACTAGGGTTTGAACAGATGGCAAGAATATATTGAATGTCTGTATAATGGGGATGAGATACAAAATGAAATTAATTTTGAAGAGGAGTAATATGTGCTGGAAGATTGAAAGGGATTCACAGTATTGGAAGCAGAAGTAGAAAAGGCACTGAAGGAGATGAACAAAAAGGCATGTGGAATTGATGATTTACCAGCAGAACTGTTGAGTCATGGAAACAAGGCAAGAAAAGAAAAACGGCACTGAGATTGTCTGAGCAGAGAACAATTGAAAAGCCTGTGTCCCTGGATGGATTCCGTGGCCTGATACAAGGCAAAGAGCTTGGCTGTAAATACTGAGAAGTGTGCAAGAAGCTGTTATCTAAAGATGTGGGTGCCAATAATGAAGACACACCCAACATCATGGTGAGACAGAACCATCAGTGTACACAAACGAACTATTGCGATATTCCATGCATAGGTCTTAACACCGAAGGTGCTAGAGCAAGGCTCAAACAGTGACCTTTGGAAGCAAATGGATGCCAAGGCTAACATGAGCCACTTCACAAAACCATGGTGGTGAAAGGTTCACACCCACTGGGAAAGTTGCAGGTAGTGTCAAGTTAAGCTGACTAGGCAAGCGCCAAAAGTGGACTCCAGGATAGGGTCACAACCAATACTGGCGATCAAAGGTATCATCAAAAAAGGATGCATAGGATGGGTGGCCACACATGGCAAACAAATGGCATACATACCTGCTGAGGAGGAAGTAACAGTGGTAGAACAGCAGCTTCAGCATACAGACACAATCAGACTAGTGTTGAAGGCACTAGTGGCCAAATGGATGCCACAGTGGTGGATAGTGCTGAGAAGGCATAAGACAGATGGATGTGCAGATGCATAAACAAAACACCCATAGTCAAGTTTCGAACGGACAAGGGACCAGTACAAATGGAGGAGGGTGGTTTGAACAGAATCCCAGGCAGTACCATAGTGGACATGTAGGACACTGAGGAACCACACACAGCAGGCTGTCAGGTAAGACACACGGGAGGACCAAGAGTGTTTCCTATCATGCTTGAGCTCCAGGAATTTCATAGTTTCAATGGATGGAAGGACAAGAGGCCCAGATACAAAAATGGATAGAGAAACCATTTCTGCCACCAGAATGTCATACAGAGGGTTTTGTCGGTGAAAACAAAGCCATTAGAGATACTCCAGTAGTAAAGATGATCAAGACATCACTGAAGACACTGCTCAGTGAGACATGTCTGTGGAGAACTGCAATAGATGGCCAAATCGTCAACAAAAAGTGAGCTGGAGGTGCCTGGTGGGAGGCAGGCGATTATAGAGTTAATGGCGATAGCAAAGTGGATGACACACAGGATGGAACACTTTCTTGGATAAAGGCAGGACCCACACACACCCTGAAAACTGATTCTTAAAAATTCCTCAAGGAAACAGGGCAGGTGGCCATGGAAGCCACACCTGTAAAGAGTGTGGAGCTGACTTAGACCTTCTCAAAATCTGAATACATGGCCACAGTCTGGGATTTCTGCAGAAAACCATTCATGACATGGGTGGGCAAAGTAACACGATGGTCAACGACAGAATACCATGCTCAAAATCCACACTGGGCAATCATAAGTAAATTGTGAGACTCGAGCCACCATACCAGCCATGTATGAATCCTATGTTCCATCACCTTGAAAATGCAGCTGGTAAGAGAGATGGGGAGGTGGCTAGAAGGGAAGTGTTTGTCCTTACTGTGCTTACGTATGGGTATGACAGTGGCTTCACACCACCATCCGGGAAATGTGCCCTATGCCCAGATGCAGTTGTGTGTGTTAAGCAGAAAGGGCTTGTCCATAAGAGTAAGGTGTTGCAGCATCTAAATGTGGACAACTATTAAAATATCTAGTGAATTATCCATCGAGCTTTTAGCTATCCTGAAGAACATGACAACAGTCTGCACACATCTGTTTGGAATGAACAGTTTGCCACCTTAGGATGACTGTTAAAAGGTGGAGGGTACAACTCCCTGTGCAAATTGCTTCACGGCATGCCTCAGTTCACCAAGGAACTGGGACATGACATGGTAAGGAGGAAGTGTGAGGAATGGGACATTCTGCAGCAGTAAGGATAATATTTGTGAATAAGTCCTTCTGGTCATTACACCTGGGAATTCCTGTTCTTTGAAGGTCACCAGGGAGGAGTGAAGCCTCCAGTCAGTCTTAGTAGATGTGTGAGGAGTCAGAGAGGAATATGGGTGCTCCAGTTCTAAGGCAGAAGAGGTTGACTTTATTAAGATGATCAGCCAAGAGGTCACCCCTCTGATGGGTTCTGTGAGAACCTCAAAGATGATGATGCACATTTATGTCACCAAGTAGCAGAAATGGGTGAGGTACCTGCCCAATAAACTGAAGGAAGCCTGCCCTGATGACATTAAATGATGGAGGGACATAAATGCTAGAAGGGAAAAGTCAGGTGAGGAGGAAAAGGTGAACTGCTACAGCTTGAAGAAGGGTAATCAGTTAAATAGGTTGACTATGAATGTCATCCAGTAAGAGCAGCACGACAGCTAGGGAAAACGTCAAATGGAAATGGGGAGAAATGTGAAAGCTCAAAGCAGCCGTGAGGAAATAATTTTGTTTCCTGAAGGCAAAGTACAAGGGGATGCTGTGTTGCTAAGAGCAGCGATAAATCCTCTTTGTTGAAATAAATGTCCCGAAATTTTCATTGGAGGAGAGTAATGATAAAGAGGAGATGAAAGGGCATAACCTCAGTGGCTGCCAAGTGACAGCCTGCAAATAGTCTGAGGAAGTCTTCACGGGAGTACTCATCCTGTCTTTCCGAGCCTACCTGTTGTTCGGAAGATGAGTGTTTGATGGCTTGATGCACAGCTGGATGGGGGATGGGGATGCTACCTTCAAACTGGGTGATTTCACAACCTGGTAGCTGAATTTGGCGTCATGTCTGCCTGGCCACGTCCTTCATGGATCAAGAGGTAACAATAACGAACTATAGGTGCCAGATTAGTGAATGCAGGGTTTGCAATTAGCTGAGAACTTGCAAGCAACTGCGTAAGACACTTTTTCCTTTACCTGGATCTCCCAGACAGCCCACTCATCAAGATACATCGGACAATCCAGAGAGGCAGCGGCATGGCCAACATTGCAGTTTATACAGTGGGGAGAAGGAGGCAGACAATCGTCCTCATGCACATCCCTACCACAGGTTACACATTTGGCTGGGTGTCAACAAGAAATTCTAATGTGTTTGAAATGACGACACTGGTAGAATAGCATTAAGTTTTTATGTACGGTTGGACTACAATAATTCCATAGCCTGCTTTGATCTTTGATAGAAACACCACTCTGTCAAAGGTGAGAAAGAGTGTGGGTGGTTACTAAGGAGGAATCTACCTTTCCCATCACCCAATGGACAGCTATGATACCTTGATCAGAGAGGTAAGATTGGATTTCGTCCTCTGTCAGACCATTGAGCAGCCTAGTGTCAATAGGATCAAGGGAAGAATTCAGAGTTCTATGGGCCTTGAAACAAACAGGATAGCTGTGGAGAAATGAGGCATAAGCAATTGTTGTGCTTCAAAATCAGAATTAGTCTCTAAAAGCAAAGAGCCATTCCATAAATGAGAGCAGGTTTCACAGGGTTAACAACTGCATAAATACCCTTATGAATAATGAACAGATTTACCATGACAAAGGACTGATCGTCTTGAGTATGCAAGACCATGAGGTACCGTGGTGCAGCTGGAAAGGTCTTTGAATCATTAGCCTCATTCTGTCTAGGTTTTTGTATGCACTGATTGTGAAGATGACTGGCTCATTGTGAGAAAATCCTGAATGATTGCCAGTGTCTCCAATGGCAGGCTCCTTCGAACTGGGGGTCACCTTCACAAGGGAGCGCACCCACCTTAGGTGATTGGTCGCACCTCAGCTCACACCTCCCGAACACCTCACAGACAGACCAATTCGGCAATTTGGGAAGGTTGCAGCTCAGGCAATAACTCCTCCCTGGGCCAGGCCTGTACCAGGGTTTATGTGCGAACCCTGCCTATCGACCCTGGAATTATGCATTACCCAGTCACCTGTTACACGCCAGATGCATGTGCTAGCCATCAGGAGCACACAGAGAGGAAGAAGAAAAATATTAACCTCAAAAGCCAAAGCAGAGGAATGAGAGCAGGAGGGAAACAAAGAAAGGAAAATTGAATGAATAGCTGTGGTGAGACAGTTCTTATGTCAGCAACGTGCAATGCGGAACATTCCCAGTAACATCACAGCCATGTTCCCCAAGGGAGGGTGCAAAGAATAGCAAGAAGATAGACATGCAGAACAGAAGGGAAAAAGACACTGCTAATGCTGGGGCCCCGTGGTAGGCAAGCACAAACCTGCCAAAGAGTGGTGAGCTCCCGGGAACGGGGAAGACATGGTTATGGCAAGGGAAGTAATATTAGAGGATCATATGAGGTTGCTCTGACATTTTTTTCGATGAAATCCTCTTGTGAAATGTTCTCCATGTGCTTTTCTTAACCTTATGTGGCTGAATGTTGCCATTACCATATACTTCATTTGGAGAGATTTGACATTTAAAACCAGTTCAGTAGCAGTTCACAATATTAGGAAATTCTGAAACACTATATTCCACATTTGATACCCACTGGAATGCTTAGTTTGACACTGTAATACCAATTGATGCTCTCTTGGGTACACTTGCCATTGCTGTTTAAACTCTCAGTAAGCTAAATTTGTCAGCTGAAACATCTTGTGGTATGCGGTGTTCTGTGCGAGATCATTCAGGTGTTTGATTATGCCATCCATTTAACTAACGTTGTTGGCATCAACTTAGTAGAGAAGCAAATTACTAGAAGCTCGAAACATTACCACTGGTGTTGAGGTAAGACACTCAGATCATATTAAGTGAGTTTCAATATCTTTGTGGAAACTTGGGCATCATTCCTCCCGATCTAAACTTGCTGTGACTGCAATTACTATCAATCCTGAATTACATTAGGTGTGCACTGAGGAAAGGAAATTATTTCTTGGTGAAACCAGAAACCAATTTATTCAAGATAAATATATTTCATGTCATTATTGACAATCTTACCTGAACCCAATATGAAACAGTGAAAATTTTGGATAAAACATTTCCTGAAATCTGTTATCACCACTACATTTCACACCAATTTATTATTATTCTTTCTGACTCTTACTACATGAAGGCATCATGGTGCCTGTATTCTTTGTCACAATATTTAACCTTCACATACTCCACAACTTAGCCAGTGCTTGTGTCCCTTCCAGACCACTGTGGGAAACTGGAGATATGGTTTATGCCTTTTTTGTTTTACTATCTTCCAAATAATTTTGCTTGTAGTAACACATTATACAGGACATATCATAATAGCTCTTACTAGTTTTCTCAAATGCTAGAGGGCATGAAATTAAACATTTTGTTTAATAACACAATGTTAAATAGTTGCAAATATTCATTCTGTTGATGGTGCGAATGGAGCTGTCTACTGCCTGTCTAATCTCTGTAACACTTCTGAAGTGAATGCCACAAAGTGGTTCCTTCATCATCAGAATCAAGTCAAAGTCATAACAACTTAAGACTGGGGAGTATGGTGGATGGTACAGTACAACCAAGTTCCATCGACTGAACAGAGCAGCCACAGCTTGCACTCTATGCACCTGTGCATTGTTGTGCAAAATGATGGCTGGGTTGTGTAGAAAGTGTCGCTCCTTATTTAGCAATGCTGGTTCCAGGCTATGCTCCAAAAACTAACAGTAATACTGTGCATTGACGGTCTGCCATGGAGGAATGTAATGCGTTAGTGTCTCCACAGCAATGTTGCCACTATAAGTTCAAACCCTCGCACTTACACTGGGGTGTGTCGAAAGGGCTCTAAGTAGTAGTAGTAGTAGTAGTAGTAGTAGTAGTAGAGGGGTTTTGTGGGCGCACAACAGCAATGTCTTCAGCGCCCGTTCAGTATCCTAGTGAGACGGGTGTCAAGAAAAAAAGGTCAGAACATTTACATGAAACGGAACATAAAACACGGGGAACAATCATTGGAAAATATGTGCTCACCCACACCGAAGCGTGGGATGAAGCAGGGCGTCAGCAGTAAAATATGGACAACACAGGAAGAAAATGAGAGAGGGAGCTAAAACAATGTAGCAGATGGAAGTGGCTGGCTGACCGCAAGGAAAAAAAGGGAGGAGGCAGCCACTCTGCAATACACTAAAACCTCCAGCCTAAAAGTTTAGGCCAGAGTCCAGACACATTACAAAACTTAAAAACCCTAGACGCACACGTCTCATCGTTTGCTAAAACACAAGGCAGATCCCCATCAACTTGTGCTTCTGCCCTTGCATCACGATAGAAAATGCAGTCCGTTAAAATGTGCCGGACAGAGATGTGCACACCACAGGCATCACAAAACGGAGGAGCCTCCCGCCGTAATAAATAGCTATGCGTCAGAGGACAGTGCCCGATCCGAAGACGTGTGAGGGCCACCTCTTCCCGCCTGAGCAACCGGCAGGAGGAACGCTACGGCCGAGTGGTTGACTTTACCGACCGCAGTTTATTGGCCGTCACCGCCAGCCATTCGTCCTCCCACAACTCCATGCACTTCTTGTGGAGTGCAGCGATGACTGACTGCAAGGGGATAGGACACTGGACCACATCCTGCTCTCTGCAGGCCTCCTTGGCAGCCCGATCAGCCTGTTCATTGCCCCATATGCCGACATGACCAGGCACCCAGCAGAAGGATACCTCTTTACCCCGCCGTTGCAGCAAGTACAGTTGGTCATGTATCAACTGGACCATCTCCTCAGTCGGGTATAGGTTCTGCAGCGATTGTAAGGCACTAAGAGAATCAGAGCAGAGAAGAAATCGATCGCCCCTAACACGATTCATCTGCTCCAGTGCCGTCAGGATCGCGTGGAGCTCCACTGCGAAAACGGTATATTCAGCAGGGAGGCGAATCCGGGTAACATGGTCAGGGAACACCACAGAACAGCCAAGGAAATTCTCCCGTTTGGAGCCATCATTGTAAACGACAGTGAAACCGTGATGCACATCTAAAATGTTAAAAAAAAGTGACTGGAATGTAAAATCTGGCGTGCAATCCTTCTTAAAATGAGTCAAATCTAAAATAAGTTTGGGACTCCGGAGGAGCCAAGGTGGAGATCTGCTCCAACCGCTACGTAAAACACGAAGACCAGCCATAGACATTTAAGCGAGGCAATCCTGTGCGCGAATCCCATAGGGCTGCGTCGCACGTTGCCGGTTATGAAATAACCGCGCCAGAGGAGGCTGAGCAACGGTATGGTATGCAGGTGTGTATGGTGTGGACAAAGTTTTATACGCCTGGCGTACCGTAAGTAGCCGTCGCCGCATATGAAGTGGCGGTTCACCAGCCTCTGCACAGAGGCTTGGTATGGGGCTAGTTCGGAAAGCCCCAGTGGCCAACCGAAGCCCTTCATGGTGGACAACGTCCAAAATCTTTAAGTATGAAGGCCTCGCGGACCCATACACCGTGCACCCATAATCGAGCCGAGATCGCACAAACGCCCTGTAAAACTGGAGCAGACAAGTCCTGTCAGCTCCCCATGTACTGTGGCTAAGACATTTTAAAATACTTAAAGCCTGAAGCGACCGCCGTTTCAGGTCTTTAAGATGAGGTAACCACGTGAGCCTCGAGTCAAAAATGAGCCCCAGAAATCTCACCGTGTCTTTAAAAGAAAGAATAGTGTCCCTCAAGCGCAACTCAGGAAAGGTGAAAATCGAACGAGAACAGTTAAAAAGAACACATACAGACTTCTCGGTGGAAAACTTAAATCCACTCTTCAGCGCCCAGTCATCCAAATGCCTAATCGTAAGTTGCAACTGACGAGTTGTCGTTGCAAGGCTTGAAGAAGAGCAGAACAAAGAGAAATCATCCACAAACAAAGAACACTGGACAGTACTTTTCACTATGGACGTAATGCTATTAATAGCGATGGCAAAGAGAGTCACACTTAAAACGCTACCCTGAGGGACACCATTCTCCTGTTCAAAGCGATCAGACAGGACGTCACCAATTCGGTATCTAAAATATCGTGGCGAGAGGAAAGACTGAATAAAAAGAGGAAGACAACCACGAAAACCCCATTCGTGAAGCTGCTCCAGGATGAGACGCCTCCAAGTGGTATCGTAGGCCTTCTCGATGTCGAAAAATACACCTAGAAGGTGATGACGGCGTAGGAAAGCTTGTTGGATAGCCGCCTCCAGGAGGGCAAGGTTATCGAAGGTGGAACGAAACCTCCTGAACCCACACTGAAAGCGGCTAAGTAGTTGCCGGAATTCTAACATCCAGACAAGGTGGTGGTTGACCATCTGCTCCAAGGTCTTCCCTATGCAACTAGTGAGGGCAATACTACGGTAGCTACTTGGGCTCGTACGGTCTTTCCCAGGTTTTAAAAAAGGGATTAAAACTGCCTCACGCCACGCGTCAGGAAAGTGACCCGACGCCCAAATGGCATTAAAAAGTGCGAGGAGGATTTCTTTGTTGCGCATTGTGAGGCGCCATAGCATACTGTAATGGATCCTGTCGTGACCAGGGGATGTGTCACGAGCTCCAGACAATGCAGAATCCATCTCCCACATAGAGAAAGGGCAGTTGTAAACTTCATGAGAGGTGGGCTGGAAGTTCAGACTCCATCTCTCAGCAACCGCTCTATGGCGCTGGAAACCTGGATCCTGACTGGTTGTGGCAGTAACTGTCGCAAAATATGCTGCCATAGTCTGGGCAATGTCTCGCGGATCTGTGTGGAGAGTGCCGTTATTCATTACAGCAGCTATGGGGCACCTCCCTCCTCTGCCAGAAATTCTCCTGATGGTCTCCCACACAATGGAACTTTTGGTGGAACGATTAATGGTGTTCAGGAACTTTTGCCACGACCTCTTCTTGCTCTCACGAATAATGCGGCGACATCTTGCCCTCGGCACCCGAAAGGCTGCAAGATTCTCAGCAGTCGGCCGACACTTGAACCGACGCAGAGCCGCACGCCTGGTCCTGATTGCAGGGCGGCATTCGTCACTCCACCAAGGCACAGGTGGCCTTTTCCGGTGGACTGTGGAATGGAAGCTGCAGCGGCGTGGTGGACCGTTTTGGTAATATGATCCACCCACACCTCAACATTCGCACAGTGGTCGAATTGGGCCAACTGGCTATAAAGTGTCCAGTCAGCTCCACTGAGCACCCATCGTGGTGGTCTCCTTTCGGGGCCCACGCCATCTGGCAGGTGAATCCAGATTGGAAAATGATCACTGCCGTGCAAGTCAGCGACCACTTCCCAGTGAGCACTGGCGGCAAGAGCTGGAGAGCAAAGCGAGAGATCAATGGCAGAGAACGACCCAGTCGCCGTGCAGAAATGAGTACTCTGTCCTCCATTGAGCAAGTAGGCACAGGATGACAGGAAAAGCCTCTCAATCGCTCTACCCCTGGGGCAGGTAATGGCAGAGCCCCAAAGCACATTGTGGGCATTAAAATCACCACAAATAATGAATGGCTGGGGGAGCTGTGTAAGAAGGTCGGTGAGGGCCGCGTCATCAAGAGCATCATGTGGGGGCAAGTAAAGTGAACAGACAGTCAATGGATGATGCACGTGCACGGACACAGCGACGGCCTGTAAAGTCGTCGTAAGGGAGAGAGGCGAGGAGTGGTAGTCCGTCCTGACGAAAATACCTACGCCTCCTCTAGCTCTCTCTCCACGCAGGTCGTCCTTTTTGTGGAGTGTATAGCCTCGTATCTCAGGGGAGTATGATGGATGGAAATACGTCTCCTGGAGACAGAGACACAGTGGTCTACCCTGCGATAGTAGACGAAGTTCCTCCATATGGGTCCTGAACCCTTGCAAGTTCCACTGAAGTATGGGAGCCATCTATGATGGGGGTAGCACTTTCATCCTGTCTCTCCGACGGGGCAGGGAGACTGCAGCAGGTGGAGGGGCAGGCGTGGGGCGAGATGACTTCCCCACACATACATCGGATTCGATCAACTCTGGGGAAGAGTCAGAGGAAGCCTCACGGAAAACCACATCTGCATGGTCAGACGGTTTACTACGGGATTTGGCCCGCTGTTGCTGCTGTATGGGAGCTTTCTGCGGTTTGGTGGGCTTTGGGGGAGCTGATGTGGGAGTGGTAATGGCTGTACTCGGCTTCGGAACATCCTCAGCTGTTGGAGGCGTCAGGGGCTGGCCCAAGTTCGCCACTGTACCTTTGTCTGCCATTCGAATAGGGGCTACTGGCTCTGAAACACTGGCTGCGTTGCAAGTGCACTGACAGCTGCATGTATTAGTGCCAACACTCACCACCTCCGTCTGCGTGGAGGCATCGACTTTTGGAGTAGGCTTCTGAACCAGGGAGGCAAAAGATGTAGCAAATGTGGGAGGTAGCATCGACTTATAGATCTTCTTGGCCTCACCATAGGCGATACGCTTAGTGGTTTTGATTTCCTGGACTTTGCGTTCCTCTAAAAATATTCGGCAGTCCCTACTCCAAACAGGGTGGTTCCCAGAGCAATTGATACATTTGGCGGGAAAGAAGCAGCCAACTCCGTCATGAGCAGCTTTACCACAGTTGCTACAAGTTGCGTCGCCTTTGCATCCTAAGGTGGTATGCCCAAAACGCTGGCATTTGAAACAGCGCATTGGGGTCGGGAAATAAGGCCTCACACTAAGGCGAAGAAAGCCAGCTTTCACATGTTCAGGAAGTTTCGTGCTACTGAAGGTTAGAATAAAGGAGTCTGATTTGACAAGATTGCCATCAACCCTCCTCATGATATGTTGAACATCAACGATACCTGCCGGAGCCCACTCACGTTGCAGTTCTTCCTTGGGAATGTCAACTAGATCCCGGCACGTCACAACACCTTTGTTTTTTTTTTTTTTGTGTGTGGTTTTAGGGCACACAACGTCAATGGTCATTAGCGCCCAGACTACTTTAGGAATGCACCGCGAGTCACAAGTTTAAAACAGCAACGAAACGGAAAACACGATGAAAGACATACTGACAGGCATAGGATTGAAAAAGAAAACAGCATAATCAAATGTCCTTTGAGAGGGTTGTCAAATTGATAAAATGAACAACGCGAGCAGCTGCTCGTGGGTCATCCCATAAAATGGCTTCTACAGTACATGGCAGGCCAATATCGAGACGCATGGTGTTAAAATTCGGACACGACATTAAAATGTGGCGGACCGTCAGCAATTGCCCACATGGGCAGAACGGCGCCGGCGCAGCCGTCAGCAGATGGCGATGGCTGAACCGGCAGTGGCCAATTCGCAACCGGGCCAAAACTACCTCCTCCCGCCGAGAAGGGCGTGAGGAGGACGTCCAAGCCACGGGTAGAGCTTTCAAGGCCCGAAGCTTGTTGTCTGGAAGTGCAGCCCAATCGGCATGCCACAGCGAGACAATGCGCCGACAAATTACCCTGCTACAATCTGACGAAGGGACACAACAAGAAGCTGTCCGAGGCTGGAGGACCGCAGCCTTGGCCGCGGCATCTGCAGTTTCGTTCCCAGGGATACAGACATGGCCAGGAATCCACATAAAGCTAACCGGAGAACCGACGTCCACCAGCTGCTGAAGAGAGCATTGGATCCGGTGCACGAAAGGGTGAACCGGGTACGGATCACCGAGGCTCTGGATAGCGCTCAGGGAATCGGAGCAGATGACATATGCAGAATGTCAAAGGCGGCAGATGTAAAGGACAGCCTGGTAGAGGGCAAAGAGCTCAGCTGTGAAGACCGAACAATGGCCATGGAGCCGATATTTGAAACTTTGTGCCCCGACAATAAAAGAACACCCGACCCCGTCATTGGTCTTAGAGCCATCTGTATAAATGAAGGTCATATTAATGAACTTCGAACGAAGTTCGACAAAACGGGAGTGGTAGACTGAATCGGGGGTAACCTCCTTCGGGAGCGAGCAGAGGTCAAGGTGGACGCGAACTTGAGCCTGGAGCCAAGGTGGCGTGTGGCTCTTGCCCACTCGAAAGGTGGCAGGGAGTGAAAAATGAAGGTGTTGAAGGAGGCGACGAAAGCGAACTCCAGGGGGTAGCAGGGCGGAGACATACAACCCGTATTGACTGTCGAGAGAGTCATCAAAAAAGGAACGATAAGATGGGTGGTCGGGCATTGCCAGTAGCCGACAGGCATACCGACAAAGCAGTATATCGCGCCGGTAGGTGAATGGCAACTCACCAGCGTCAGCATGAAGACTCTCGACGGGACTAGTATAAAACGCTCCGATCGCAAGTCGTAAACCCCGATGTTGTATGGAGTTGAGGCGGCGTAAGATGGATGGCCGTGCAGAGGAGTAGACGAAGCTCCCATAATCCAGCTTGGAGCGGACGATCGACCGATATAGGCGAAGTAGGACGGTTCGATCCGCTCCCCACGACATACCACTGAGAACACGGAGGACATTGAGAGAATGGGTACAACGGGCAGCCAAATAAGACACATGTGGAGACCAACTAAGTTTCCTGTCAAATGTAAGACCTAAAAATTTTGTTGTCTCCATGAATGGGAGAGCAACGGGACCGAGTCGTAAAGATGGTGGGAGAAATTCTTTGTAGCGCCAGAAGTTAATACAGACCATCTTCTCGGCAGAAAAACGGAAGCCATTGGCGACACTCCACGAGTAAAGACGGTCAAGGAGAAGAAGGCAATGAGAAGGCAAGGAGATTATGCAGGGGAAAGAGTAAGGAAGACAGTGAGGTGGAGAAGAGCAAAGAAAGGAACCAACCAAAGGAAGGAAGAAACGAGAAGTGAAAAAGCAAAATGACGGCAAATAGAGGTACTGGAACCGTCCGTCTCCAGACGCAGGCGCTAACTACCCCCTTGAGGGGGAGGGACTCCTTTTAGTCACCTCGTACGACAGGCAGGAATACCTCGGGCCTATTCTTACCCCGGACCCGCAGGGGGGAACACCTTTGCTGTAGTTCAAGGTGCTGTGCAGTTCAGTGTCTATGGCATACTCTCCAAGGCATTTAGCAGACTGAAGTTTAGTCGCTTGCTGGGAAGTCGAAGTTTCTACTAGCAAGGTCCCATTACGTAAGCGCTTCACCGATTTTAAGGAGCCACAGATTCCCTCCAATCCCTTTTGTATATAGAAGGGCGAAACCTTCTCAAAACTACCCTCCTTCCGTTTCACAACGAGAAACACATTCGGATCACCAGAATGCATTCTGTTACCTAAGACTGGACTGTGTAAAGAAGCGCCGGAGTCACGGGGACTGACTGCACGGGCCCTCTTAAGAGACTGGGTGTGAGAACCTTCCAGCGGCCCACCCTTTCCGCTGGGAAGAAGTGAAGAAGATTTCGAAGGATCCATCGCGGTCCCACGAGCAGCTAGGGAACTACAAGTCCACCTAGACAGAGCCCCACGTGCCTAGGTAAGCCTTATACAACTGAGGTGCGGCAGGTTCCCCAGAGGTTGCCCGCTATCGACTGTTCCACCTCAACAGCCATGCATCTCATCGGCGTGCAGCACACCTTGAGATTGAGGGTTTTTTTTTTATAGAGGTTTATGCCACCCTCGCGATCCGGGCGGTCAAGCCAAGATCCCCATTCCCTGAGACACACAACGTTCCCCCGCCACGCCGTACGGTGGTCGCTGAAGTATGCTCAGAGTTTACGGTGACAGGGGACTGGCGGCGCTTACCAGTCCCCAGCTCAGGCACCCCGGGGTCGCCAAGCCCGTACCCAGCAAATGAACGCTGAGCCCCTGGGGGGGAAAGGGCTCTAAGTACGTCACTGCAAAACAAATGTGAAATTTAGAGTATGACCTTAGCAAGAGCTCATCACAAATATGCTAGTTTTCTATCAGTGAAATTATTATAATTACATACAATGAAAATTGCAAATATTTTTATAAATGATATTTAAAGTTTTAGATAGCAAAATCTGCTCAAATCCTGACTAAAAATTGTGTGGAGTAGCAGAAATATGATTTCAGAAAATGAGCTTGGATAAAAAAAAAATGTTGGAGGCTGCAAATTTAACTTGCTGTGTGAGTTCTGTAGTTGGGAATCCCGTATTTCCATCATTTGACTATTAATTGTTCATTTGTTTTACACAGTCATAATCTCTCTTCATAGCCTCTCTCGAGATCATGTAGAAATATTAAAATATCTGTGACCTGCCTCAAAGATATGGAATCTTGATGACATTGTGCACAGTTGAAAACCACAACTGGCCTATGAAACTAGAAGTATGTTTTTTCAGTGATGACATGTCATAGCAGGACAGACATTTTTCAACATTTCAACATACACTCAAGAATGGCTATAAACCCGTCATTGTGCAAAATAAAAGCACACTTAAATTAAGGACACTTGTTACAAAACATTCTATCATTTTTTTTTGCTTTTCCGATAGTTTGCTCATCAATTGCCATTCATTCATGGAAAATATCTAACTTGTGATTTGTACCCTAAAAGAGCAAAACTGTTAGAAATATTTTACTGAATTTCCAGTCTTCCCAGTTTTACAAGATTGTTGCCATCTTTCTTTCCAGGTATATTAAGATCCTTGTTACCCTATGTTTTGTTACTGCAATACCACTCTGGCCATATCTGTATAGGTATCAAGTGCCCATTGTTTAGAGCGAGTGATCGCAAAGCTTCACTGGTGAAAAAAGTATGACTAAAATAATTTAGTGACCTCAGAAATCATTGATGACCTTACAACCCTTGCCACACATCCACGGCATCAGACAAAACTATATTTATGCATCAGACCAGTAATTACATGCATATTTTGCAACGAAATTACGACAACTCTGAACCACTGGTTCTTAGCAACAAGTAATGTTATAAATAAATGTTTAGATGTTCCCTGAGAATATCATCTTTAGAACACACAGTAATATTTTCCTTATTTCCAATCAAAAGGAACTGCTAAAGTGGGCATCCCCACAATTTTTTTCCTTTTTGTACAGAAGAAATTGTGGATTTTGCAGCTCCTCAGGAATCCCACATGGACAGAAGATGGCATATTACAGCAACCTTAAGTCCTCTCTATACCACACCTAAGGCAAAAGAACCAACCAATTTGATCTCCTGGTTTTGAGGAAGTGCATAACGTTTACATTTTTACCCTGTACTGTAGGATAGTTGCAGTATCACAATTCTTCCTACAGGGATACAAATCGTCATGCATAAACCGATTGCAATTGTAAAGGTGTGGTTAGTGTTTTAATAAGAAATTACATATACTCTTTACTTTATCCCAATGAGCACATTTTGTTTATCTCCAATATTCCTCAAACTGTCATGTTTCATGTCAAACCACCTTTAAAATAACAATAAAATTGGGTTAGTATAACAATACCATGAACATCAAATTTTAACTTATGCAAGCTTCCACAGCCACACCAAGTATGTTACATTGTCAATAAAATTGGGTTGCTATATTTCTAGATAGCGGCCAGCCCTGTATCATGCTCCATGGCCAGTCCTCACTCTCAGCAGCCCTGATTACAATGGCTAAACAGCTTCTGGATACTGCACATTCCTGTTCTTAATGTTAAGCAATGCTGAAGTTCATGTAATGAGCAATATCCACTCGATAGTGGACAACTGGAAGCTAGGGTTTTGGAGTGAAGTGACAAATTATTCTATACTCCATGGCAATCTGATGGCTGGGTTCAGTTTGAAAAACCCTATTTTTACTTTACCTGCCATTATCATAGTGCCAACAATGACATTCACAGGAGGCATGTCTTACAATATGCCAGTCCTCCTTGTTAACTTGTTCTCCCCGTATTGC
The DNA here is from genome assembly GCF_023898315.1 of Schistocerca nitens. NCBI lineage: Eukaryota > Metazoa > Arthropoda > Insecta > Orthoptera > Acrididae > Schistocerca > Schistocerca nitens. Next base: position 624,508,270 of record NC_064620.1, on the reverse strand, counting down.
ACTTTCAAAAATGCTAAATGCAGAAGGATAAGCATATATTTGACAGTACTGTGTACTGTGTACAGCAGAGGAAGATTGTCTCTGCAATGACCATTTGAATCAGTTCAACAATGCCACCTGTCATGAAGAAAAATTGTGAGGAAATTATTTATGGACAGTGACATTCCTGAAGAGTACCTTTCTGCCCATGTTCCAGCATGAAAGCAATGGTTCATCTTAGGGATGAGATATGAAGGTGGCTTCACCCCAAACCCAATGTCCACTATTTCCGTCTTCTTCAGTATCGACTATCGAGGAAAAATGGATGAAAGTTTCCCCACATGAGTTCAATCATTTAAAGGAGAAGTGTGGACACACCTCATCTTGAAGTCCACTAATAGGTGCTCAAACACATTTGATTCCAGAGTAGGAGTAGTAGAGTAGAGTAGAGTAGAGTAGAGTAGAAACACCAACCTCCAACTGTGGGCTCTTATTGTTACTCACCTGGTGTGTGTGCAGCTGGAGACCTGGAACTGGGGCCAGGCTCCGGCTCCAGATGACGCTGCCTGGTCTTAGCCCCAGCACCTCCAGCTGTAAACACACAGAGGAAAACTTCTTTTAAAATCTTTATCTACTGCTTTAATGATGTGTTCCTATTATACCTCCAATGATGCGTATAAGCATATTTTATGAATATAACAGAGGGAAACATTCCACGTGGAAAAAAATATATCTAAAAAGAAAGATGATGAGACTTACCAAACAAAAGCACTGGCAGGTCGATAGACACACAAACAAACACAAATATACACACAAAATTCAAGCTTTCGCAACAAACTGTTGCCTCATCAGGAAAGAGGGAGAGGGAAGGAGAGGGAAAGACGAAAGGATGTGGGTTTTAAGGGAGAGGGTAAGGAGTCATTCCAATCCCGGGAGCGGAAAGACTTACCTTAGGGGGAAAAAAGGACAGGTATACACTCGCACACACACACACATATCCATCCACACATACAGACACCAGGAGAAGGTGAATACAAAGGGAAACTACTGGCAAAAACAGAAGGAGGAAATAAGACGACAGAAAAGACTTCGAAATGTAACAGTGACAATAACAAACGTCATTGTTGGGTTCAAATTAATGATATGAATATAACAGAGGGAAACATTCCACGTGGAAAAAAATATATCTAAAAAGAAAGATGATGAGACTTACCAAACAAAAGCGCTGGCAGGTCGATAGACACACAAACAAACACAAATATACACACAAAATTCAAGCTTTCGCAACAAACTGTTGCCTCATCAGGAAAGAGGGAGAGGGAAGGAGAGGGAAAGACGAAAGGATGTGGGTTTTAAGGGAGAGGGTAAGGAGTCATTCCAATCCCGGGAGCGGAAAGACTTACCTTAGGGGGAAAAAAGGACAGGTATACACTCTGTATGTGTGGATGGATATGTGTGTGTGTGCGAGTGTATACCTGTCCTTTTTTCCCCCTAAGGTAAGTCTTTCCGCTCCCGGGATTGGAATGACTCCTTACCCTCTCCCTTAAAACCCACATCCTTTCGTCTTTCCCTCTCCTTCCCTCTCCCTCTTTCCTGATGAGGCAACAGTTTGTTGCGAAAGCTTGAATTTTGTGTGTATATTTGTGTTTGTTTGTGTGTCTATCGACCTGCCAGCGCTTTTGTTTGGTAAGTCTCATCATCTTTCTTTTAAGCATATTTTATCATACACAGAAGTGTAGTGAGCCTACAACTCATTTCAGCAGCCATTATTAAGAAAAAGAGACCCATGACCATTGCATGTTTGTGAAATAGTAAGAAAGAAAGAAAGATAGAAAGAAAGAAAGAAAGCTTTTGGCATTGTTCTCCGGGACACACATTTTATGAACTGTGCTTATACATGATACTCCCGAGGAATGATGCGCAGAACTATGCCCTATTAACAATATACTTAAAAAAGTAATATTATTAATACAGTATGAAAATAGTGACCTTAAACAACATATCATACATAAATGTACAGATATTGTTCATTAGATTTATTTGTGTTTTGTATGTGGTGACATATGTCGGGGGACAATATGCACATTCAGCAGTGGACGCCTATTGCAGTGGCTTCGAGTGAGAAAGAGTGTGTGTGTGTGTGTGTGTGTGTGTGTGTGTGTGTGTGTGTGTGTGTGTGTGTGTGTGTGAAAGTATAATTTGTTAAATCAAAAGTAATACAGTAAGTTATTTATAAAAATGTGACGTAGCAAAGACATTAATTATGTATTTTAAAGTAATTATTAAAAGGGTTTCAGGAAAGTATAGAAGATAAGGTAAAGAAGATAGTTTGTCATTTGACTAAATAGTTACACCACAACACATCTGACTGTAGTGTTAGGAGAAAAAAGACATGAAACTGAAGCTGTGGTTGACAGAGGAGTGAGACAGGTGCTGGCGTCTTGCACAACTAAGCAAGTGAGCACAAAATGTGATATTAAGTGACCACAGGCTAAATTTATAGTAGTAGGCAAAACGCAAGGGGGGAACAGCAATATTAATGTGCTAATGGTAAACTGCAGGAGCGTCTATAGAAAGGTCCCAGAACGGCTCTCATTAATAAATGGTCATAACGCCCACATAGTACTAGGGACAGAAAGTTGGCTAAACCAGATGTAAACAGGAATGAAATTTTAAACTCAGATTGGAATGTATAATGCAGAGACAGGCTCGACAGTGAAGGGGGAGGTGTGTTTATAGTGATAAAAAGTACAGAAGTATCGAAGGAAATAGACGGAGATCTGAAATGTGAAATAATTTGGGTGAAGTTCATGGTTAAAGTGGGCTCAAACATGATAAATGGATGTCTCTACAAGCCCCCTGGCTCAGCAGCTGTTGTGGCAGAGCACCTGAAGGAAAATTTGGAAAATATTTTGAGTAGATTTCCTGACCATGTTGTAGTTCTGGGTAGAGATTTTAATTTGGTGGCTATAGACTGCGAGACTCAAACGTTTGTAACGGGTGGCAGGGACAAAGAATCCAGTGAAATGTTTTTACGTGCATTATGTAAAGACTACCTTGAGCAGTTAAACAGAGAACGTACTCGTGGCAATCACATATTAGACCTTCTGGTGACAAACAGCCCCGAACAATTTGAAACAGTTAATACAGAACAGGGAATCAGTGATCATAAAGTGATTACTGCATCGATGATTTCAGCCATTAATAGAAATATTAAAAAAGGCAGGAGGATTTTTCTGTTTAGCAAAAGTGACAAAAAGCAGATTTCAGAGTACTTGACAGCTCAATGCAACAGTTTTGTCTCGAGTAGCGATAGTGTTGAGGATCAGTGGACAAAGTTCAAAACCATTGTACAGTATGCATTAGACGAGTATGTGCCAAGTGAGTCATAGGAGATGGAAAAGAACCACCATGGTACAACAACCGAGTTAGGAAACTGCTGCGGAAGCAAAGGGAACTTCACAGCGAACATAAACATAGCCAAAGCCTTGCAGACAAACAAAAATTACATGAAGCGAAATGTAGTGTGAGGAGGGCTATGCAAGAGGTGTTCAATGAAATCGAAAGTAAAGTTCTGTGTACTGACTTGGCAGAAAATCCTAAGAAATTTTGGTCTTATGTCAAAGCGGTAGGTGGATCAAAACAAAATGTCCAGACACACTGTAACCAAAATGGTACTGAAACAGAGGATGACAGACAAAAGGCTGAAATACTAAATGTCTTTTTCCAAAGCTGTTTCACAGAGGAAGACTGCACTGTAATTCCCTCTAGATTGTTGCACAGATATCAAAATAGTTGACAGAGGGATAGAGAAACAATTAAAATCACTCAAAAGAGGAAAGGCTGCTGGACCTGATGGAAAACCAGTTCGATTTTACACAAAGTATGCAAAGGAACTTGCCCCCCTTCTTGCAGCGGTGTACCGTAGGTCTCTAGAAGAGCATAGCGTTCCAAAGGAGTGGAGAAGGGCACAGATTACCTCCGTTTTCGTGAAGGGACATCGAACGGATGTGCAGAACTATAGACCTATATCTCTAACGTCTATCAGTTGTAGAAGTATGGAACACGTACTATGTTTGAGTATAATGACTTTTCTGGATACAAGAAATTTACTCTGTAGGAATCAGCATGGGTTTTGAAAAAGACCATCGTATGAAACCCAGCTCACGCTATTCATCCATGAGACTCGGAGGGCCATAGACACGGGTTCCCAGGTAGATGCCATGTTTCTTGACTTCTGCAAGGTGTTCAACACATTTCCCCACAGTCGTTTAATGAACAAAGAGCATATGCACTATCAGCCCAATTGTGTGATTGGATTGAAGAGTTCCTACATAACAGAATGCAGCATGTCATTATCAATGGAGAGAGGTCTTCCGAAGTACGAGTGATTTCAGTTGTGCCGCAGGGGAGTGTTGTAGGAACGTTGCTATTCACAATATACATAAATGACCTTGTGGATAACACCGGAAGTTCACTGATACTTTTTGCAGATGATGCTGTAGTATATTGAGTGGTTGTAACAATGGAAAATTGTACTGAAATGCAGGAGGATCTGCAATGAATCGATGCATGGTGCAGGGAGTGGCAATTGAATCTCAATGTTGACAAGTGTAATGTGCTGCGAGTACATAGAAAGATCCTTTCTCATTTAGCTACAATATAGCAGGTCAGCAACTTCAAGCAGTTAATTCCATCAATTATCTGGGAGTAGGCATTAGGAGTGATTTAAAAGGAATGATCATATGAAGCTGTTCGTTGGTAAAGCAGATGCCAGACGGATTCATTGGAAGAATCCTAAGGAAATGCAATCTGAAAACAAAGGAAGTACGGGCTTTTGTTGAAGTTTGGAGAACTTACCTTCACCGAGGACTCTAGCAGTATATTGCTCCCTCCTACATATATCTCGCGAAGAGACCATGAGGATAAAATCAGAGAGATTAGAGCCCACACAGATGCATACTGATGATCTTTCTTTCCACAAACAATACGAGACTGCAATAGAAGGGAGAACCGATAGAGGTACTAGAGGTACCCTCCACCACACACCGTCAGGTGGCTTGTGGAGTATGGATGTAGATGTAGATCTAGTCTGCACACACCACCTGTCATAGCCAAGCACAGAAAATGTGGCAAACCTAGATAATTTAAAGATATAGTGTCTGTTCTTTTGGTCACACATCCATAACAACAGACACCATACCTTTATAAATCCACGTGCCTAATGCCATATTTGCCTTTCAGTCCAGATGCACGATGTTGTCTTATTTCACAGAAACACAATAGACCTGCAAGCAAAGTAGAACAACATACTGGGAACAACATGCTGTAGTGTCCATCATATGGAGATTTGGGTTAGATAGGAAACATGCTCTGACAGCCAGAGCAATTAAGGTGACCACTCATGTAAAGTGAGGAAACAGGAAGTCAACTATGTACATATACTGCTTTGCATTATTGTGTTTCCAGTCAGGAACTACTCATTTAAGGGAATGCATTTGTAAGAAAACCCACATTGACACAGCTCCTTCAGTGATACTGAACATATTAAACAATAGGTTAACAACAAAGGGTGTAGGCATGTGTGCTAAAGGTACAAGTCCTTATAATGCTGTTTCTGGTGAAGGTTTTAAAGAACTAGGCCAATGATTAATAGATCTAGGTGCACACTCAGCACTTCATATGTACTGAATACATCAGCACAACACCACATATCAATGGTGTCTGCCATGTCTTGTGTTTGGAAACAAATCTGATCCATTCATTAACAGTAGTTGCTGTTAGCAACATAATGCATATCTTACTCTTCATCTTTGAGCTTGCATTCAGTACTGCTCAGTTTTGTCTCAGGATTGTTCTTCCACCGCTATTAGTTCTACATGAACAGTGACACACACAACTATGGATAACGTAGCTCACTTAGAATTGGCCGACATGTAGTTTTGGTATGGGTTCATTGAATGCTGTGGAATGATTACACTGTGCTGAACTATTCCCACAGCAAAGGCCACCACACCACAGTTTCATCAATGTGTAGTGGCATTAACCTGCGTTTTGTGTTTTGATGTTTAAATACGCAAACTCTTCCATTTTTGCAAAAGTTTTTCATAGAAACCATTGTAATATGGGTAACAGACTAAATCAATCAAACTTACTGTGCGACAAGCTGCTGTAGACAGTGTGTTCCTTATACCAAAATACTTAGGGACCCCAGAACAATGTCTAGATGTATGTCTGTGGAGTTTTGTTAATTATTTCATAAAAGATACAATTTCAATATACTGTATATTTGTTACTAAGCAAATAATACATGTGTCACAATTTAATCTTGAGAAACAACAACCCAGTCAGCTTTGTAAGTCAGTTGTTCCTGACACTGAAGTAGTAATTATGTATACATTACTTATGTAGTTCAAAAGTCATTAATTACTTAAGATACTATTTCAAGTCACCACCTATCCCTGTACACTGTCACACTTTCCTAAAATTCTGATAACTTGCAGTCTGCAATTTTCTGCACATGGTGGCATCCGTACGTTTCCGAAATAATTTGGCTCTGAGCTAAAATTATTAAAGCTAAAGCTAAAGCTAAAGATAAAGCTAAATCTTTGAGCTAAAATTATTAAAAATTTAAATTGTTTAGTTACTTAAAAATAGCAACTGTTGGAAATCAGGGATAACTTGTTGAATATCAAGAAAGAAGCACCTTATGGTGTAAACCAAAGATATAAATCATTTAGTACATGAAAGAATAAGTCCTAAAACTCATCTATTTACCACAACAACATCATTAACAACAACAACAACAACAACAACAACAACAAAAACAACAAAGACAGCATGAAGGATGAGTCAGAGCATCCTTGGTGTTCTTCCAATCTTAAGTTCAGAAGGAAATTCTTCACAGGCACCTTGAATGTGAACTCATTACTAACATTTGGTAAACAGGAGTAACTTTGAATTCTCTTAGACAAGCACGACATACAAATTTTAGCAGTACAAGAAACAGAATTTTTCGACAAAAATGTTACATAATCAAAGAAAACAACAAAATTTTTTGAGGAGAAACCAGCAATAAGAATTATAAAAGGTATGCCAATAATTGGTACTGCATTCTATATTCACAAAAAGTTTGAATATGATGTGCCAATTTCAATCCCATTCAGAAAGACACACTTCTCACCGTGAAATGCAAAAATAAACAGTATAGTTTTTAATTGACACATTCCGATTAATGATGATAAGAAAAATATGAGAGAAGTAGCAGCATTTGATAACTTATTAAAGACAAAATATCAAAATTTACGTAGGCTCGAAAGAGACAATACAACATTTTAAGAAGAAATTAAAATAGGAAAATCAGGAAAATGGGAAGAATTATCCAAAGCAATCAACAGGGCAGTGAAGAATCTATTGGTACAACAAAAAAGAAGAAAGTCTGGTGGAATGAAACCTGTGAAAAAGCAGTTGCAGAAACAAAATGGCAATGTTCTTGGAAGACTAAGCACTCTGATGAATTTGAAGTGCAAAGGAAAGAAACTGAAAGAATAACAAAGGATGCTAAATGGTCTTTTGGGAAGTGTAAACTTCTTGACATGCAAAACAGCTTTGTTAAAAATCACACCCAGAATTTCTATAGGATGTTTAAAAATCACCTAAAGGGCTGCCAAGCTTTAAGTATTTACTTCAGAAAATAAAATGGTAAAATAAGCAAAATAAGCAAATAACCTGTGAATTAATGAGAAAGTATGGTACTTTCAACAAATCTCGAACTCTGGAGAACTGAACTGTCAGCTATAATTTCCACATCTTCATGGAAAAACAGAAGCAAATCCACCACCTACAGCCAAGGAAATCTATAAAAAAAGGCAATAAATACCTTGAAAAACAACAAAGCCAGCGGAGAAAATTATAAAATGGTCTCAACCAAAAAAGATGAATTCAGACCGTATTTTAAGAAATATGGGAAACTGCAAAGATGCCAAAAGGCTCTAAAGTGGCTCTTAACCATCCTGTGCACAAAAAAGGCAATAAGCATAATGTAAATAGCTCCAGAGATGTGTCTCTACTGTCAGTGAGCAGGTAGAAGCAACACTTGATAGCTACTTGTGAGAATATCAGAATGGATTTAGAAAGGGCAGATCTTCCTCAGAACAGAATTTCAATATCAAGTCCATAATCTGCCACACTTACAAACTCTAAGGGCATAGCTTTAACATTTATATATTTTAAAAAGGCAATTAAATTTTTGGGACAAATGATAAATGGAGATACCATGTGGTATAACCATGAATGTTTACAACACAAGGTCTCTGTCTAACAATTTGAAAATATAGCACTACTACCCAGTTGCAGAGCCAGGTGAAGGTTTAGTGTTGAATAACAAATTACACAAATTTTAAGTCATAGATAGAAGAATCATTTGAAACATGCTCACTGTGCTAAGAAATATGGAGGTGTAGATATTGGGAAGTAACAAATAACTAAATCACAACATAGAAAACATAGTTAAAATGCTACAGAAGAGGTGATCACTATTTTTGGACACTTATATTGAATAAACAGCAGCAGCTTCACCAAATAGATTTTTAAATATATTTGTAACAAGAAAGCAACAACAACATGGATTCAAGAAGTTGGCAAAGATTTGCAAAGAAGCATAAGTATAAAGATGCAACATAAAGACAGTCTTAAGAAGAAATTGTTGCAAATGAAAGGATACAAGGCAGGAGGGAGAAGAGAACAGGGTCATAATTGTCTGAGGAGATAAAAGGATACGTAGTGAGAAGATGAAAGAAACCAGGAGGAAGAAGAAAGAAGAAGAACAAAGGCGGAAGCATTAAGACTGCATGTGGTCACTGGCAGACCCAAATGGAAAAAGAAAAGTGGGAGAATAGTGTGCCAAATCATTAATATACATCCACAGCAAGGGCCACACACTTCCCTAGAGCACATCTAAAGTTACTTCTACTACGTTCTGTGAAGCTCTAGGCTGTGTCTTACCTACCAATATATCCTCAGTCTGGTCACAAATTGTATTTCCTTTGTACATATCTTAGTGCAAAAAAACATCAATATTTTATGATGCTGGTACACCATTAGATTGACAAGTTTTGGAACACAGAAGAGATACATCTTTAGTGCATCCTGTTAAATCTGTTATTGCTATATATGCAGCTGATACCAATAATGGTGAGCAAATTATTCATGCCTGAAGTCAGCCTTTCCATTCTTTGTGCTTTTATTGTTAGGGGCATTACACATGATCTAACAAGTTCATATGCCTACAGTCCAAAGGTTACAGTGTGCTTTTCCACTATTTTTATAAATTACATTACCTTGTTCTCACATAATGTGGGCAAACACTCTTCAGCAAATAGTCAACCTATGGATGTTATGTTGACAAGGCACTGCTAGATTTTAACTGAAAATGGCTGAATGGGTAAAACAACTTTAAAATGTTAATTGCCTTTGAGTTACAGCCTCAAAAAAAATTAACAATATTAGGTTGGTACATAAGTTCATAGAGTTTCTGTTTTGCATGCTGGTGTTCTGGTTGCTATGGGTGGCCGAATGTGACCTATCCACTTGCTTGTTATTGATTAGAATGTGAATAGCACTGACCATTCCTATCCTCTACCATTAATGGTGACTAAACATTTTGTCTTTATGCTTAATGTAAGTGGAAGAATGGAAAGGACTGCTTGAGTCTGAGCAAAGGAGAAACTCCCCATACAAAAACGGGTGTGCATCCACAAAAGATAATGTTATGCATCTGGTGGAAAAGAGATAATGTTTTTTTCTACAAATTCCTTCCCCGAGGTGTAATCTTCACTGCTGACATTTATTGTTTACAACAGACCTCCTGCAGATGCAATCAAGAACAACAACCAGGAAGACTATTAGCTAGTCCACAATAACACCCACCAGAATTCTACTAGACTGACGAACACTATACCAGAGTTGGGTTCAGAATTCATTCTGCACCCACCTTTTTCACCTGATTTTTTCACCTTTTCTGCTCCGTCAAATGACCTTCACCAAACTTCCTTTTTAAGTGAAAATACACTGTGAACATCATTGTACGAGTTCTCCACTACAAAACCACATTACTTCTAGAGTTGCTAATTCAGAATGTTACCCCAGTATTTATAGACTGTAGTAAACAGTGAAGCAGATTATGTTACTGATGATGACAGAAGCCTCCATTATGCATAACCATGTTTATTGAACTTTAAGACAACACTATATTCTTGTGCATCAACTTGAGGACCTGTGTTGGGCAGTTCAGGTGAGAAGGTCAGGATGGAGCTATGTGCAGGAAAGGTCAGGATAGGTGATAGTGAGTACTGAGGCAAGGAGGATTGTGTAACTTAAGGATGGGTTAAGGGGAATTCCCGTATGTTTAAATAAGGAAAGCTGGTATGGGAGTGGAGTCTCCAGGCCACAGGTTGTGAAGCTGCCAACAAGTCAGGCATCTTGTGCACAACAGCATGTTGTCACGGCGTAGTCAATTGCATGCTTGCCGTATGCGGATTGAGAGCAATTGTGGTTCAGAAATGGGCCAGGCTATTTCAGACATCAGTCACATGGCAAAATACTGGTTTGGGGGAGAGAAGAAGGATTACAGGGACGCTATTCTTCATTTCAAGACATGACAATGAGGTTTCAAATCACTGGCTATGAATGTGGTTGACTTTTTCCAGTCCCCAATAATATTGGAAATTATCCTCTTCAAGAATCTCAGCTATGTTGAGTGGCAGTTGTATGCTTAAATATATTTACCTCAAGATGATGAGCTAAATATGTGCCATGACTACACAATAAAGTGTGTGGGGTCTAAACATTGCTGCTTATCGTAGTGTGCCAATTGGCAATCATTACTTACCTTCATTGTGAGCTATTTTTAAATGTCAGTTTGATACTTAACAATTTCTCTTCTTTATCTTTGATCACATTTCCCTCGCAGTCTACCACAGTATACATTATGGACACAACTATCTGTTGTAGTTATGATGACACTGCCAATTATACACTATGAATTATGCACTAGATAATTAATATCCAGTGTCAAGTTTAAGTATAAAATTTTGAACAACTGTTTCACTAAACTAATTTAGCATACCACAAATAAAGGATTAAAGTCAAAGAAGAAGACTAAAAAGGAAGTACCACAGAAGAAAACATTTACATGCAGTCATTAATGTATAATTAAGCTACTGAAGAAAGCAAAAAGCCTCACCTGCCAACAGCTCCTCGATCCGTATCTTTTTAGGGAGCTGAAAAAAAAAGATAATATTAATAATAATAATAACAACAATAACAATAATAATATATATGAACTGAATTTAAGTGTAAATCAAACGCCTTTGAACATGGCAGTAGTATGTCATGTCACTGCAATGCTCATCTCTGTATTAGTAAGATGGTAAATTAAAATAGTATTGGAGATAACAAATCAGGTGCAGATACAAGTAGATAGATGTGAAAGTTTATTGAAGTGACATTTATGAAAACTGCATAATGATCCAAGTGAATAATCACAAAATATTTGAGTTTCAAGTGAACTCAATTATGTGAATTCACTAGAGCTGCCAGCTGCCACGTACAGCCACTGTCACAGAGCAGACAAAGGTGGCCAGGAAATGCAAGTCAGCATGGTGGGAATGCAGACCTCAGCTGCCAGATGTTTGAAGGTTGGTGTAAGCATACTCCCAGTGACAAATACAGTATAGTTTGCAAAAATGAACACTACCTCAGCTATGACCTGGTGAAATAGTCCAAGAGATCATGAAAAGGGAAAGGAGTAACAGACCATTATAAAATTACAGGTTGTCAGTCAGGAGGTAGGAAGTAGGAGATGATATATCACATAATTGTCTCCATTGTATTCCAGGTTACTGATCACCAACAGATCCCTAACTTTTGAGGCTTGGTGGTTCTAGTCCCATTTAGCAGACATCACAAGACATACGCCACACAGTGTAGTAGAGTTTTGGTAGCTTAGAACTGTAACTTCATATATCAATCCCTTTCTTTTTTATTGGCAGTGTGATGCTGAGAAGAAGCACTAAAGGTCACATGATCACTGTGAATCCCGATCACAGCAATGTTATCTTTTTGCAAATAATGTAATGAGTGCATACCTATGCAACTGGAGGACACTGACCTCAACTTTACATTATTATTTTATAGGATTTGTCTATTTATGGACAGACTGACCAGTCCCAGAGTATTGCATCTTAGAATAATTCATCATCAGGGTTCATATGTTTGAATCTAACATGCTATTACCTGTCCTGGAGCATGTTGATGATGTGGTCACGGATACTTAAGATAGAGGGTCATGCAACCCTTTTAGGTTGCTTCTTACTGATGCACGTAGACAGTTCAAGGTACAGTGTTGGTTCGGATCCAGAAAGTTATTTTCCCACTATGTGAAAATGTGTGTGTGTGTGTGTGTGTGTGTGTGTGTGTGTGTGTGTGTGTGTGTGTGTGTGTGTGTGTTAGCACACAGTCTGTTAGCCACCATACTACAGTCGTGAATTACTGCAGTTCAAGTGGCTACAGCAGACTGCAAATGTGACAAACATAGCACTGTGGGCATCCAAATAGCTGTTGATGGCATTCATCTGTGGCCACTGGCATCAGTGAACCAGCCTCACTGCATTGTAGCTGTACACACAGACAAGTGAGACTGATGTGTTTCATAGCGAACACTTAATACTGTGGATGGCGTTAAGGTGCTATGCAGAAATGTATGTCTAATTTACAAAGAAGATAGTGTACATGTCTGAGTTGACTATGTGACAGTGGGATCGATGATATAGGCATCACAATGCAAAAGTATTGTGACAGCTTAACATGTATTCATATTGACACTGCAGAGAGGAACAGTGGGAGTGAGGAAACAGCACACCAGTATGGGAGTTCCAACATCTCCAAAATTTTATATCCTGCAACGAAATGAACCACATGTCCATGTGGATACACAGCTTATCCAGCAAATTACCATGAACAAGTGTGGTACTCAGTAGTCATGATTTAACATTAGGCAGTCCTTATATGTAGTTAGAACTATTACAAGTAGCTAATTAAACATTTATACAAAATCCAACTGCAATATAATTTTGGATTCTGTGATGTGCAAAAGGGAAATCTTACATCACATGGAGGAGATACAAAGTGTCAAAATGGAAGGCTTAAAATAGTCTGTAAGATCACTGTTCGATAGAGCTACAGACAATGCATCCATACTCCATTTTTGATACACTGTAGCATTTGATCAGGAAGATGCTAGAGCAGTTGATGTGGGCAATTTCGAAGCTTCTTTGTATTTTGGCCTGGTGTATCCTCTGTGATCATGACTAATACAGATGGAAGGTGATGTGACAGCAGCAGCACAATGTGACCAATGTGAACATGTCCAATAAACACAAAACTGCAAGTAAGAAATGCTTGTGGAGTAGTGGCATGAGCAGGGGCATAATTTGACTGGGGCAGGCAAAGGGCTAGGGGTCTGAATGACATACACAATAAATAAGAAAAATTAAAATGGGAACAAAAAGTGGAAAAATAGATAAAAGCAACATATCTTAATCAGGTCCATGAATGTCCACAGTTTGCCGTGGGGTTGCAGCAGTGGTAAGTTATTAATCCTCTGAATGGGAAGCATATCCATTTTGGTTGCAACAGCCTGTTTTGTTATGGTTTTAGGATGCAAAACTGCTACGGTCATTAGTGCCCAATCTGTGGCTTAGGAAAAGGTAAAGAACCAAACTGGAAATCAGGAGCAATGAGAGTGGAAACTCAAAAAAATGGGTAAACTAAGAAACAGAAGGGAAGCTTAGGAAACCACTATAAAAGGGGGTTTTTTATCCCAAAAAGAGCTTCAAATGGCTGATGTCATCTCGCTGATACTAATAAACTCGAGATCGCAATCAGCTGAGCTCGTGTCATCTGCTAAAATGGAAGACATATCAGGTGACAGCTGTAGATGGGTGCATAACAGAGTAAAATAGGGGCACTCAAGTAAAAGGTGTCTCACCGTCCACAGTTGAGAGCAGTGGGGACAAAGCATGGGAGAACCACCACTTAACAGATGTCGATGGCTAAAAAGACAGTGCCCTATCCAGAGTCTAGTTAAAATTACCTTCTCCTGATGATGAGATCTGGGGGAAGAGGTCCAAGCACAAGGAAGAGCTTTCACGTCCCAGAGTTTATTATTGAGAACTGCAGACCAATGTGAGTGCCATAAAAGAGCAACACAATGACATAAACCCTTCTGTAGATCAGTTAAGAGAACCGTGCGAACAGCAGACTGAAGAAGAGAGACTGCAGCCTTGGCTGCTATATGAGCCACCTCATTTCCATGGATACCAACGTGTCCTGGCATTCAGAGGAACACCACAGAGATGGCCCTCAAGTGGAACAAGTGAAGACAGTCCTGAAACTGGTGGACCAGAGGGTGGACAGGGTAGAGGGCTTGGAGACTGAGGAGAGAGCCGAATGAATCTGAGCATGTAATATACTGTATCTGCTGATGGTGACAGATGTATTGGACAGCCTGGAGAACAGCGTAAAATTCCACAGTTAAAACTGAACCCTGGTCGGGAAGCCGAAATTTATTAGGGGTGTCACCAACAATATTAGCACTCCCTACACCAAATGATGTTTTGGAGCCGTCAGTGTAAATAAATGTGGCATCCTTCATTTGCACACATAGAGCAGAAAATGCCTTATGATAAACAAGAGAGGGAGGGGTACCTTCCTAGGGAAACTGACAAAGGTCACTGAGCAGGCAGGTCCGGGGCGAAGCCAAGGTGGTGCTCTACCCTAATTGTCAACAAAGTTTTAGGAAAGTGGAAGGGAAGAGAACATGGCAATTGACAGAAGCAGACTCCTGGTGGTAGCAGAGAGTAAGGGCAGCCTGCATACCCTAAATCAAAGAAGTTGCCAAAAACAAATGTCATGGGCCAGATTAGCAGTCATGGAAGGCAGATGGCTAGCATAATGACTCATTGTCAGAAGGACAGATCAACAATTGGACAGCAGAAGTTCAGCAGTCTCAGCATAAAGGCTTTCCACAGGGCTGGAGTAAAAAGCTCCAGATGCTAAACGCAATCCACAGTGGTGGACAGAGTAGAGACGCCGAAGAATAGACGTCCAAGCAGAGGAGTAAACTATGCTTCCACAGACCAATTTCAAGTGTACTAGAGTGTACTAAGGTGCGATAGGGGCAGAGAAGGACCACTCAGTCCACTCCCCAGGAGGTACCATTCAGGACACAGTGGATGCTGAGAGATCACAGACTGCGAGCCGTAAGATAGGATATGTGGGAGGACCAGCTCAGTTTCCTGTCAAACGTAAGACCCAAGAATTAGCGACCTCCACAAATGGATTGTTGACAGGACCTAGATGTAGGGAAGACCGGAGAACCTCTGTACAACGGCAGAAATTGACAAACGGTCATACTGGGAGTAAAGCAGAAGCCGGTTTCGATGCTCCAAGAGTGGAGGCGATTGAGACATCCTTGAAGACTTCGTTCAAGAAGGCTGGTCGATTGAGAGCTGTAGTAGATCGCAAAATGGTCCACAAAGAAGGAGCCCGAGCATCAGGAAGTAGACAATCCATAATTGGATTTATGGCAATGGCAAACAGTACAACACTTAGCATGGTGCCCTGGGGTACCCTGTTTTCTTGGGAGAAAGTACGGGAGAGCGTAATGTTCAATCGCCCTTTAAATATGCACTCTGCCATAAATTTGCAAATAAAAAGGGGCAGCTGACCTCGAAAGCCCCAAGAGAACAGTGTGCGGAGGATGCCTGTCCTCAAACAGGTATCTTATGCTCTCTCCAGATCAAGAAATATTGCTACTGTTTGGAGTTTCCTGAGAAAATTTTTCATGATGAAGTGGAGAGAGCAACAAGGTGGTCAACTGCATAACGATGCTTTTTCAAACTGCACTGGGCAGGTGTTAAAAGACCTCAGGGCTCCAGCCACCAGGCTGAACGGCAATCCACCATACACTCTGAAACCTTATTTACACTACTCGTGAGAGGAATGGGGGATAGCTAGAGGGGAGATGTTTGTCCTTTCCAGGTTTCAGAACAATAACGACAATAGCTTCCTGCCATCTTCTGGGAAAAGTACTCTCCGTCAAAATTCGATTATAAAGGCGAAGGAGGTAGCACAGACTGTGGTATGGTAAATGCAGCAACATTTGGATATCAATACCATTTGGTCCCGGGGTGGAAGAGAGAGAGGAAGAGAGTGCGTGCTGAAGTTCCCGCATGGAGAAAACAGTATTCTAGCTTTCGCCATTTTGAGAGGAGATAGCAAGGGGTCGAACTTCTGCTGTACATTTCTTCAGGGGAAAGGCTGGCAGGTAATTTGAAGAGCTTGAAATCTCAGCAAAGTGTTGACCCAATGAGTTAGAAATAGCGACTGGGTCCACTAAGGTATCATGCATGACAGTGAGCCCAGATCGGGGAGAAACTAGGTGCACCAGATAACTGTCGCATTTGACTCCAAACTTCAGAGGAGGGAGTGATGGTGTCAAAAGAGCTAGTAAAGAAGTCCTAGCTTGCCTTCTTTCTATTGCGGATGATGCAACAGAATCACACACATAACTGCTTATAGTGGATAAAGTTGGCCAAAGTAGGATGGTGGCGGAAAACCCAAAGAGCATGTTGCCACTCACGCCTCGTTCAACCAAGGAATTGCCCAGGGGGGCAGATAAATCAGACGTCTGAGGTCTGAGGTATTGAACATTCCATGGCTGTAAGAATATCTTCTTTAATATGAGTGACCTGATCGTCGACGCTATGAAAGTGACTGTCATCGAATGTCACTAGAGTGAGCAGGTGATAATGGGGAGGTTGAACGGACGATATTTGCGCTGGCCAATCTGATGACTGTGGCATCAAAGGTGAGATCACAAGTCTGCGGGGCTGCCTCCTTAGTAGGCTGAGGAGATGCAAGGGCAGTGCTATATTTACCTGTGGGAGGCACAGTGGGCTTGTGACTTGTGAGTAACTTACGAGCAGCAAGTGTCAACACCTTTTCCTTCCCTCTGATTGCCCCATTTTCAAAGATGAACATCTTACTCAGGAAATCTCGAGAGGAAGCAGCATGTGCATCCTTACCTCATGAAAAGCATTTGCTCGGATTTGAACACGAATGGCTGGTATGATTAAACCACTGACACTGTTAGCAATGCCTAGGTTTGGGATGTAAGGGTGAAATGAAATTATCTTGTAGCCCACTTTAATGTTTGATTGAAGTTGAACTCTGTCAAATATCAAGAAGATAGTACAGGTTGGTAACAAGTCCTTGTCAACCCTTTTCGTGACTATGTACATTTGTTACAAAACTACCAGTCTGACAAGGTCGTATTTCCTCATTGGACAATTCATTGAGTGGGTGTGTATAAACCACACTGCATGATGAATTTAAAGTGCATTGCACTTCCACCCAGAGAGGGAAGGTGTGTAGCAGTGAAGTTCACAGCAATTTTTGTGCCTGGATAGCACTGACTGCTTCTAACAACAAGGTGCCATTTCGTCATCGAGAACAAGACTTTACAGGAACTGCAATCATGTCGACACCTTTTTGAATAATGAAAGGGTTGACTTTCGAGGAGTCTTGACCTTCGTCGAAATGAGAAACAACAAGGAACTGTGGCACTGATGGAAGAATTGTCTGTGGCTGTAACTCATTCAATGTTCGCTTGTGAGCAGACATAGTAGATGATGATGAAACCCTTGCAGAAGTATGTCCCATGGTTACTAGCATCTCCAATGGTGTGCTCCTTCCTTGTGGGAGCCATCTCTGTGTGCTGTGTTGTGATCATACTATGCTTCCTGCCAGATTTACATATATGATAATCAATTTATCAATGTTTGTGGAGAGATGACGGTATGAAGTGTCAGAGACAAGTGGCATTATGGTTACTCCCCACTCCTCATATCATTTGCTCCTATTGAAAGGTGCAGGAATGAAAGACAGATTGCCACTTAGCAAGAAAATTTAGTGCCTGCTCTTGCTATTGTTATGTAGCACCAACTAGGCAAAATGGTCAATTGTTGAGATCAGATAGCCTCTTAACAATGCTGTGCTTTATCAGGCTATGAAGCAAGCACGATGGAAATTACATGTTGCAGTGTCAATAGTTTCATTTGGTCTCCATTTACAGGAAGAACAATTTCAATGCTGTAGTCCACCCTTCAGAAAAATTTGTCCAATGCAAACAAATATGACATTCTTTATTATCCTATGTCCACCATAGGAAGAAGAGCACACTCCATCAATTAACTACAGCACACAGGCCAGTTTCAATATTTGAACACTATTTAGAAACTACAAGCCATTCTCATAGCCTGGTTCCTGAGAGAGAGAGAGAGAGAGAGAGAGAGAGAGAGAGAGAGAGAGAGAGAGAGAGAGAGAGAGAGAGAGAGAATGTTAGAAGAAATGTTTTGATTATTTTTGGGCAAGTCCTGTGGATAGCAATAGAGTGGAAGGCGGGCAAATCAAAAATAACAAAAAATAGCTTTAAAACAGTGCTCTCTTGATTTATATCTATTCATGTATGTCGGTTCAGATTAAGTAAACAGAATGTAAAAATCAAAACATAACTGGAAGCAGTTTATTTCAGTTACAAGAATGAAGTGAACTAGAACTAGCTCAAATTTTCTCATCTCATGTTTGATGTTTTCCCGTCACCAAGGGATTTTCCACTGGCCCTCAGACAGAAAAGTAAGCAGCAGAAGATGAAAAATCATTAGATACCTTATGTGTGAAAAATACATCTTCCCATGCTGCATTCAGACAGAACTCTGCAACTGCCAGCCAATGTGGCACATTTTCCTCACTGAGTTCCTGTTTTACAGTTGATCTTTGGGCAAGCAGTACAGCTTTCCTCAGCCTTCAGTTAACTGTGTCATTCGAACTGAAGTTGGTCACTCACTTCAACTGCTTCATATTTAGGAAACAAGAGGACAGCTCTTACACACAAGCTCCATATGGCCCTGCTTTGCACTCAGTCTCTTCCTGCTCGAGCAAGGAATTCTGCTGGTAGTGCCTGTTTCAACATAATTCTTCCAATATCTCTACAGTAGTCAGTGGAGTGCCATATCTCCCACATGCATCTGAAACCAAAAACTTGTATTCTTGAATCAGAGTGTCAACTGTCTCCAACTGAATGCTACCAGTGAGTCATTGCAACTACTTGCTTGCAATGTTATGTCTTCTTGTCACTTTCATGCTGATGCCTGGGGAAGAAGTAAATATATTGCCATGAAAAGGTGTGACTGGTGACTGGCTGATCACTGTCTGGGCATAACCGCTGAGGTGCCTGCCTGTGGAGGCTGTGTAGGGAAAGATAGATGCTTTCCCAGGGGTTGTGGGTCTTAATCCCACCTCTGACAAAGGTGATGCTTCCTCGAGTTTTTGCACATCTATTCGTATCTGTTTCCCTAAATAAAAATTTATGAACCAGTTCTTAAGAAACTTATCTTACCTTGAACAATTACTTGATAACTGTACTGATGAGTCTCTGAATGCCAGTTACTATAGCAGATGTGTCAGAGTCTGATGCTTCAGAAGATATATAGATAAAGGGAAAAAGTTTGTCTGGTTGACTTGTTGCAAATGGAACTAAGTTGAGAAGACATAGGCAGCTAGTTTGAATTTGATCCAAGTATGAACCATTTTAATATACATGTGTCCAATTTTGAATTCTTAAACAAAAGGAAGAACGGAAGCAGCTACAGCAGATACACATGTAATGTAACCCATATAATGTATGTTAGTTGCTGATGGCTTGTCCTTAATACCATCCATTTATTGGGACACGAGTGACATTCCAAAGATTCATCCATCACACAAGTTGATATTAATCTACAGTTCCCAATACTCCAGCAACTTCCATTCCTATTGTCATCCTTGAGATGATTGGTTGGTTTGTGGGATTGAAGGGACCAGACTACTAGGGCCATATGTCCCCTTTTCCATTAACTTGAAACCACCACAAGGAATAAAAACAAACAATGGAGATGACAAGAGACAACAAACAGGACAAGAAAGACACAGACAGATACCTGACAAAAGGAATTAGAATCACACGGAGTGGGACAGTGGTCGGCCGACCATAAAAACAAATAAAAAAACAAAAAAAAAGGAAAAGCCAACCACCAAGAAACCCACTAAAAACCCCAGTCTAAAATCGTAGACCAAATGCCAGACTCTACACAAAAAAAATGACACACTCTTAGATCAAGCGATAAAAACCTCCTGCATCAATTAAACTCAAAACTAAATCTGCCATAGCAACATCATCTGATAAAAGTTTAGGAAGTGTATCAGGAAGTACAAACATCTGCCTGAGCAGCGTTAAAAGCGAGCAGTCCAACAAGATGAGGACCACAGTCAAAGGTGACCCACAGCGACAAAGGTGGGTCCTCATGCTGCAATAAATAGCTGTGCGTTATCCAGGTGTGACCAATGCTCAGCCAGCAGAGGACAACAGAGTCCATGTGAGAGACCCGCAAGGAGGAGTGCCATGCACCGGTAGCCTCCTTGATGGCCCGAAGTTTGTTGGGTGAAGGAAGGGCGCGCCATTCTTCACCCCAGGTGCGAAGTACCTTCTGCTGCAAAACTGACCAGAGGTCACACTCAAAGGCCAATCTCCATGGCCGGTGCACCGACAGCCTGTTTGGTCACTGTGTCAACACATTCATTTCCCAGCATGCATACAGGACCCAGGGACCACACAAAGACCACAGAGCGGCCACTACTGGCAAGTGTATGGAGGGACCCCTGGATAGCCATCACCAGACGAGAGTGAGGGAAACACTGGTCGATAGCTCGTAAACCGCTCAGGGAGTCACTACAGATAATGCAGTACTCACCTGAGCAGAAGCATAAATGCTCTAGAGCGCGAGAGATGGTGACCATCTTGGTAGTGAAAACACTGCAGCCAGCTGGCAGTGAGTGTTGTTCATAATGTTCCTGTAGAATAAGAGCCTGACCGACATGACCAGCAACCACTGAACCATCAGTATAGACAATGTCACAGCCTTGAACCGTGGCAAGAATTGAGAGAAAGCTGCAACAGAGGGCCTCAGGAAGGACTGAGTCCTTCAGGCCCAGTGCCAAATCGAGCCAACACCATGGGTGGCACACACATCCTGGGGGTATACACTGGGGGCCCAGAAAAGAATGGAAGATGGAAAACCTAAAGCCCAGAGAGAAGAGCTCTGACGGAAACTGTGTGCGTACACCCTGACCTGTGCTACCATTCCGGAAGGTGGACGATTGAATGAGGGAACAGAGGACGATAAGTGGGATGCCCGGGCATGCTACAGATGTGTGTAGCATAAGCGGCCAGTAATTGTTGGCGCCAGAACCACAATGGAGGGACAACTGCCTGCACAAGTACACTGTTGACAGGGCTTGTCAGGGAAGCACCAGTGGTGAGTCAGACCCCGCTGTGAAATATTGGGCCCAGCAACCACTATGCGGAAGGTGTTACCGAACCATAAGCCAGGCTTCCATAATCTAGGCAGGACTGAATTAACGCCTGGTACAGCCGTAGAAGGGTAGACCGATCGGCACTTCAGTTGGTGTGACTCAAGCAATGAAGAGCATTAAGATGCCGACAGCACATTTGTTTAAGCTGCCAAATATGAGGCAGCCAAGTCAACCAGGTATCGAAAACCGATCCCAAAAACTGATGCGTCTCCACAACACAAGAGGTTTGGTGTCAAGATAAAGCCATGGCTCATGTTTAACAGCGTGTCACTGACAAATGCATAACGCAGGTCTTGGCAGCCGAAAACTGGAAGACATGTGCTACAGCCCAAGACTGCACATTTTGGTTAGCACCCTGCAGTTGCTGTTCATCAGCTGCAATGCCAGTGGAGCTATAGTACAGGCAGAAGTCGTCAGCCTACAAGGAAGATGAGACAGGCATTCCACCGCCACAGCAAGCCGATTAATTGCTATCAAAAAGATGCAGCCTCTTAATACAGATCCTTGTGGGACCCCATTCTCCTGAACTCAGGAGGAACTATAGGAGGCCACAACTTGCACACGGAAGGAACCAAGCGACAGAAAATTTTGTATTAAAATTGGGAGGGGATCCCAAAGATCGTAACCATGAAGCGTAGTGAGGATGTGATGTTGCAATGTCCTATCATATGCCTTCCACATGTCAAAAAAGATGGCGACCAGATGCTGATGGTGGGCAAAGGTTGTACAGATGGCAGACAACAGGCATACCAGATTATTGGTGGCATAGCGGCCCTTATGGAACCCACCCTGAGATGGAGCCAGAAGCCCCTGAGACTCAACTAGCCAACTCAATCTCTGGCTCATCATGGGTTCGAGCAACTTGCAAAGAAAGTAGGTGAGGTTAATGGGGCGGTAGCTGTCCAACTCCAGTGGGTTCTTGCCAGGTTTCAACACGGGGATTACGATGCTTTCTGACCATTGTGACAGGAACTAACCCTCAATGCAGATATCATTGAAAAGGTCTAGGAGGAATCACTGGCAGTCCACTGAGAGGTGTTTGAGCATCTGACAGTGGATGCCATTTGGCCCGGGAGCCGTATCAGGGCAAGTGGCTAAGGCACTTTGGAATTTCCTTTCACTGAACAGAGCATTGTACGATTCAGGGTGGCGCGTGTGAAATGAAAGGCTCCGACGTTCCAACGACTCCTTCAGGGAGTAAAAGGACAGTGGGCAATTCACAGAAGTGGAAGTCTGAGCAAAATGCTCTGCTAAGTGGTTTGCAATTGTGTCTGAGTCAGTGCAGACTGTTCCAATCAGTGGAAGTGCAGGTACACTGACGAGGGTATGATAGCCACAGAGTCTCCTAATCTTGGCCCAAACCCACAATGGAGAGGTACGGAGGCCAATGGTGGAGACATACCTTTCCCAGCACTCCTGCTTGCATCGGCGAATCAGGCAGTGAGCTTGCGCACAAAGCTGTTTAAAGGCGATGAGGTGTTCCAATGAGGGATGCCACTTGTGATGCTGGAGTGCCCGCCTGAGATCTTTAATCCCCTCAGCCATCTCGGGCGACCACCAAGGCACAGTCCTCCACCAAGGGGCCCCAGAAGGACACAGAATGGCACATTCTGCGGCAGTAATGATGCCGGTGGTGACCGAGTGAACCACGGCGTCAATGGCGTTATTGGAATGAGTCTCAATAGTGGCAATGGAGGTGAACAGGTCCCAGTCAGCCTTATTCATAGTCCATCTGCAGGGGCGCCCAGAAGGGTGATGCTGTGGCTGTGACAGAAATATTGGAAAGTGGTCGCTACTACACAAGTTGTCAAGCGCACTTCATGGGACAGATGGTCATAGGCTAGGACTGCAGCTGGTAAGGTCGTTGCCGACTATGTGCCATGTGCCACGCTGAAATGTGTGAAGGTACCACTATTTAAAAGAGAAAGGTCGAGCTGTACCAATACTTGCTCAACGATGGTGCCTCAGCCTGTTGCCACTGATCCACCCCACAGAGGTTTATGGGCATTGAAGTCGCCGAGTAACAGAAAGATGGCAGCAATTGGACTATCGGCGCAGCCAGGACATGCAGCAGGTCATCACCATCTGGTGGAAGAGAGAGACTGCAGATAGTAACAGCCAGAGGCATCCACACCCGAACAGTGACAACCGCTAAAGGCATTTATAGAGGGACAGACTCACTGTAAAGGGAGTGATGGAAATAGATGCAGACACCACCAGGTAGCCTCTCATAAGCTATCCTGTTCCTATAATAATCCCTGTAGCTATGGAGGGCAGGGGTACGCGTCACCAGAAATCAAGATTCCTGAAGAACAATGTAGAGGAAAGGGTCAAGGCTGAGAAGTTGACTGAGCTCAGCAAGATGGCGGAAAAAACCACTGCAGTTCCAATGGAGGCTGACATTGCCCCTGGCTGAGAAAGGTGTGAAGGGACCGAAGAGGCAGATTACGCCACTGGGTCACCTGCTGCCACCGATTGAGCACCTGTGTGAGTGAAATCCATTGTGTCAGAGTCAGGCCAGATCTAGGTCCGCAGCATACGCCAGAGTCTCTACCTCGCCCTCAGATGCAGAGCTTGTAGTTTGCGGTGGGCTAGATGCCATCACAAGTTCCTTCATCTTAGAGGTGGTCTTCTTGGATTTTTCTCTCTGCCCTTTGGGTTTCACTGGCTGGGAGGGCTTCACCAATTCAGTCTCCGGCATGGAGTAGGATCACAAAGCCCTACAACCAGCTGCTCGTGGGCACTTATGCCATTGCCGGGCGTCATCTTTCCCACTTGTGGAAACCTGGGAAGGGAGGGACCCAAGGGACCCCTTGCAAGAGAGAGCAGCTGAACAAGTTGGACATTTCTCTAGCTTAGAAGTGGGGACGGACATCCCCAATACCCAATAGGTGTGTGGGGAGGGGATGGTTGCTCCCAAAGTAGGTGGAGCAGGAGCAGCAGGGTGGGTAGTGCCCCCATTGTCAAGAGGGTGTTTGCATTTGATGACTTTGTGAGCCGACTGAAATTCTCTGAGCTGACAGGGCCATCACGGTGACGGTTGTGGTGGCATATGAGGATGCCATTCACACAGGATGGAGTCATTCATATTTCCTCTTAGCCCCAGTATAAGTCAGTCGGTCCAGTGTCTTATGTCCATGATTTTCTGCTCCTTCTGTAAGATCCGGCAGTCCGGCAAGCAAGGTGAATGAGGCTCTCTGCAGTTGACACAGATGGGAGGTGGGGCACATGGAGTATTGGGATATGATGGGTATCCACAATCTCGACATGTGAGGCTGGAAGTACAGCAGGAAGACATATGGCCGACATTGCAGCGCGTAAAGCACTTTGTCAGGGGAGGGATATAGGGCTTGATGTCACAGTGGTAGACTATCACCTTGACCTTCTCCAGTCATTTATCACCCTTGAAGGCTAAGATGAAGGCACCAGTAGCAATCTGATTATCCTTCAGACCCCAATGTATGTGCCAGATGAAATGAACACCTTGATGTTCTTAATTGGCGCACAGCTAGTCATTAGACTAAAAAGGTGGTCCCTACAGAAAATAATATCCTGGACCATATTTAAACTCTTATGGTGTGTTATGGTAATTGAAACATCCCTCAACTTGTCACAAGCAAGTAATCTCCAGGACTGGGCATAGAATGCTGTTTTTGTCAATACTGACCAAGAGCGCATTTTGGACAAGCCCTCCACCTCCCCAAACATGTCCTCTAAATGCTCTATGAAGAATTTAGACTTTTTTGACATGAAAGACTTCAGCTCTTGTACAAACTAGGAACCAGAGCAAATAAGTGTCACTGCCATCCTGAGACACTCCTCCCACAGTGTGGCCAGGGAGGGGAATGATTTGGGATTGTATTTCTGAGCATTGAACTGAGCCCAAGAATGCTTAGAGACTGCTGGTAGATGGCCACCAGCAAGAGATGATGTACCACGCTTCATTGTGGGTCATCTGCACTGATGCCACCCACTCCGACCAAGGGCCCTCCCCACGGGCACCACCCAGCCTCTAGAAGGGCCACCTGGCAGGATGGCCATTGCCGGGAGTCCCGGTACCCCAGGGAAATTGCACCTAGGAATGTAACCTCACCCAAGAGATGGGGAATGAACAGAATGGCAGTGCGACGATGAGAAGGCTGGCTAGAGGTCTCTATGCACAATGGGCACAATGTACCATGTAAGGTGCCCTTCCCCAATTGGTTCGCTCTTCAGAAGAATTGGAAATATGGAGGTCAAACCCGAGAGGGGACCATCACATATAGGTTGAAGCATTTGAGACTCCTTTTAGTCACCTCTTATGACAGGCAGGAATACTGTGGGCCTATTCTAACCCCCGTACCTGCAGGGGGACCTTGAGATGAATTTGTATAGCTTTAACATTACCTGTCCCCACCAAATAATAGTATTTGTGTGAATGGAGGATACCTAGAAATTCATTAATGTGCCAGATACATGACCTGCATTGATCGAAAGTCAATTCATCTGCATACTTCAGATATTTGCCGAATCCTTAACAGCTTACACTAGAGGTCAGGCCATTTGGACAAGAAAATTTCTTTAATTGTTGTCAACATTATTAGCATGATGCGAGCAAAATCAAAACTGGATCAATATGCTATTTGTTGTATGTAAGTCAATCACCTTTGACAATACCTCAGTTACAATCATCCCTTCACCATCAGCACCAAAAGGATATCGCAGTGAAGCAGACATCAGCAGTTTGATTTGTACCCAAGTCATGAGTGATGACAGCCAATGGTGTATTTGTTCATCTATGTTTATTTGTTATGTTTGTCACTAGTAATTAGGGCCTTGCAGGTGTGCAAAGCCCTCCCATGACATCTTCACTCCTCTGTGCCCCAAACTATTGTTGCTATGATGGTCCATCGCAAGACTGCTCACCTCACCATCATCTTCCTGATCTTCCCTTTCTCATTGTTTCTTTTTGGAGCAATTAGTCTGTTGTTAATTTGCTTGTAAATAATTGCACATGCATCCACATGATATACAGTATGCTAGAACTCTCGTTCAGTAGAAACCATGTGTGACCTGAATAATATTGTAAATCCTGTGAAGGAATTGGACATTTTTTGCCATAAAATTGTCTGTGGATCTGCACTTCACAATGTCTATATTGCACTGGGTCATACACAAGCATGGTAATGGAAAGTAAACTAATAGTTTGGCACTTGTGACAGATGAGACCTGTTGGAATATAATCAAGTATTTTGTTGCATCATTTTGCTTAATTAGGCCAGCAACTGAATGATACTGTGAATTATTGGTTTTAGTGTTTCTATTCTTTACCATGATGTTTGGTTTGTGTTCAACAAGTTATATAAAAGTGAAAATCCATCGTATGTCTACATCAGTAATTGCACTTCAAACCTTGGTCTTGGACTTGACTGGAAACTTGTTGCCTTGTTGGATGAGTCATCTCAAGCTGTATCAAGTGGATGAAAGTGTATGGGTATGGAGACAACCTCACGGATCCATAGACCCCACAAGACAGGAGGTGGAAGCTCTGCAATGGTGTGGGGCATGTGCAATTTGAGTGATATTGAACCCCTGATATGGAAATGGTTGGTTGGTTTGGGGGATGAAAGGGACCAGACTGCTACAGTCATGAGTCCCTTTTTCCAAATACAAAGAACACTGACAGAGAATAAAAACGAGGAATAGAATAGATCACAGACGATACAGAACAAGAGAAACTGAGACAAAGACAAGACAAAACGAACTAAAACCACAAAGAGTGTGACGGTGGTTGGCCGACCATAGAAATAAAAAAGGAAAAGCCAACCACTTAGAAACAAATTAAAAAAACAGTTTAAAATCATAGGCCAAAGGCCAGAATCAACACAAACCAAAAAATAAAACAAACACTCAGATTAAATGATAAAATCCCCCTGCCCGAATAAAACGTAAAACTAAGTCAGCCATAGTGGAGTCGTCTGTTAAAAGGGCAGGGAGCGTATCAGGCAGCGCAAATGTCTGCCTGACCACAGCTAAAAGGGGGCAGGCCATCAAAATGTGGGCCACTGTCAAAGCCGCCCCACATCGACATAGAGGAGGGTCCTCCCGGCGCAGTAAATAACTGTGTGTCAGCCGGGAGTGGCCAATGCGGAGCCGGCAAAGAACTACTGAGTCAGTTCGCGCTATTCATCGTCCCATAGCGCCAAGATTTTGCGGCGGAAGACTGCCCGCAAATCAGTCTCTGGGAGGCCAACGTCCAGAGATGGCTTACTGGTGGCCTCTTTCGCCAGGCAGTCAACATGTTTGTTACCCGGGATACCGACATGACCGGGGGTCCACACAAAGACCACAGAGCAGCCGCAACGGGCAAGAGTATGCAGAGACTCTTGGATAGCCATCACCAGACGAGAACGAGGGAAACACTGGTCGAGAGCTCGTAAACCGCTCAGGGAATCGCTACAGATAACGAAGGACTCACCTGAGCAGGAGCGGATATACTCTAGGGCACGAGAGATGGCGACCAGCTCAGCAGTGTAAACGCTGCAGCCATCCTGCAAAGAACGTTGTTCGGAACGGTCCCCTTGAGTGAGCGCATACCCGACACGACCAGCAACCATCGAACCGTCAGTGTAAACAATGTCAGAGCCCTGATACGTGGCCAGGATGGAAGAAAAGCGGCGGCGGAAGGCCTCTGGAGGGACTGAGTCCTTCGGGCCCTGTGCCAAGTCGAGCCGAAGGCAAGGGCGACGAACACACCATGGGGGTGTATGCAAATTAGCCCGGAAAGGAGGTGGAACAGTGAAAACCTGAAGCCCAGAGAGAAGCTCTTTGACGCGGACCGCTATTGTACAACCAGACCGGGGCCGACGTTCTGGCAGACGGACGACCTATCGCGGGAACAGGATACGATAGTTTGGATGCCCGGGCGAGCTTAGAACATGGGCAGCATAAGCGGCCAGCAAACGTTGGCGTCGGAACCGCAGTGGAGGTACACCTGCCTCCACTAGTACGCTGTCCACAGGGCTGGTGCGGAAAGCACCAGTGGCAAGGCATATCCCACTGTGGAGAATTGGGTCCAGCACCCGTAACGCAGATGGGGATGCTGAGCCATAAGCCAGGCTCCCATAATCCAGACGGGACTGGATTAACGCCTGGTAGAGCCGCAACAGGGTAGAGCGGTCGGCGCCCCAGCGGGTGTGGCTCAAGCATCTCAGAGCGTTTAGATGCCGCCAACACGTCTGTTTAAGCTGCCGGATATGAGGCAGCCAAGTCAACCGGGCATCGCAAACCACCCCCAAAAACCTGTGGGTCTCCACCACAGCAAGGAGTTCGTCGGCAAGATAAAGCCGCGGTTCAGGATGGACTGTTCGGCGCCGGCAGAAATGCATAACGCGGGTCTTGGCTGCCGAAAACTGAAACCCATGCGCTACAGCCCAAGACTGCGCCTTACGGATAGCGCCCTGTAGCTGACGTTCAACAGCTGCAATGCCAGTAGAGCTGAAGTAAAGGCAGAAGTCGTCAGCATACAGGGAAGCGGAGACAGAATTTCCCACGGCCGCAGCAAGCCCGTTAATGGCTATTAAAAACAGACAGACACTTATAACAGAACCCTGTGGCACACCGTTCTCCTGGACGTGGGACGAACTATACGAGGCCGCGACTTGCATGCGGAAGGTACGACACGACAGAAAATTGCGGATAAAAATCGGCAGAGGACCCCGAACACCCCATCCATGAAGCGTAGAAAGGATGTGATGACGCCATGTCGTATCGTACGCCTTCCGCATGTCGAAAAAGACAGCGACCAGGTGTTGACGGCGGGTAAAGGCAGTACGGATGGCCGACTCCAGGCTTACGAGATTGTCGGTGGCGGAGCGGCCTTTACGGAACCCACCCTGAGACGGAGCCAGAAGGCCCCGAGCCTCCAGTACCCAATGCAAGCGCCGGCTCACCATCCGTTCAAGCAACTTGCAAAGAACGTTGGTGAGGCTAATGGGACGGTAGCTGTCCACCTCCAGAGGGTTCTTTCAAGGTTTCAAAACGGGGATGACAATGCCTTCCCGCCATTGCGACGGAAACTCCCCCTCGACCCAAAGACAGTTGTAAAGATCGAGGAGGCGCCGCTGGCAGTCCACTGAAAGGTGTTTCAGCATCTGACAGTGGATGCCATCTGGCCCAGGAGCGGTATCAGGGCAAGCAGCTAGGGCACTGCGAAATTCCCACTCACTGAATGGAGCATTGTAAGATTCTGGGTGGTTGGTGCGAAACGAAAGGCTGCGACGTTCCATCCGCTCTTTAATGGAGCGGAAGGCCTGGGGGTAATTAGCAGAAGCGGAACTCATAGCAAAATGCTCTGCTAAGCGATTTGCAATGACGTCTGAGTCAGTACAAACTGCTCCATTCAGAGAGAGCGCAGGGACGCTGGCAGGGGTCCGATAGCCGTAGACGCGTCGAATCTTGGCCCAGACCTGCGATGGAGTGACATGGAGGCCAATGGTGGACACATACCGCTCCCAGCACCACTCCTTGCCTCGGCGGATAAGGAGGCGGGCCCGCGCACGCAGCCGTTTGAAGGCTATAAGGTGGTCTATGGAGGGATGTCGCTTGTGACGCTGGAGCGCCCGCCGGCGATCTTTAACCGCTTCAGCGATCTCAGGCGACCACCAAGGCACAGCCTTCCGCCGAGGGGACCCAGAAGAACGGGGAATGGCAGATTCGGCGGCAGTAACGATGCCGGTGGTGACCGATTGAACCACCGCATCAATGGCATCAGTGGAGAGAGGCTCAAAAGCGGCAGTGGAGGAGAACAAGTCCCAGTCAGCCTTATTCATAGCCCATCTGCTAGGGCGCCTAGAAGAGTGACGTTGTGGTAGTGACAAAAAGAGCGGAAAGTGGTCACTACCACACAGGTCGTCATGCACACTCCATTGGACAGACGGTAAGAGGCTACGGCTACAGGTGGAAAGGTCAATGGCGGAGTAGGTGGCATGCGCCACACTGAAGTGGGTGAAGGCACCATCATTTAACAGCGAGAGATCGAGCTGCGACAATAAATGCTCAATGATGGCGCCTCGACCTGTTGCCACTGACCCACCTCACAGAGGGTTATGGGCCTTGAAGTCGCCCAATAGCAGAAAGGTGGCGGCAATTGGGCTACCAGTGCAGCCAGGACATGCTGCGAGACCTCACCATCCGGTGGAAGGTAAAGACTGCAAACGGTAACAGCCTGTGGCGTCCACACCCGAACAGCGACAGCCTCTAAAGGTGTTTGGAGAGGGACAGACTCGCTGTGCAGAGTGTGAAGGACATATATGCAGACGCCACCAGACACCCTTTCATAAGCCGCCCGGTTCTCATAATAACCCCGATAGCCACGGAGGGCGGGGGTTCGCATTGCCGGAAACCAAGTTTCCTGCAGAGCAATGCAAAGCAAAGGATGAAGGCTGATAAGCTGGCGGAGCTCAGCTAGATGGTGGAAGAAACCGCTGCAGTTCCACTGGAGGATGGTATTGTCCATGGCGGAGAAAGGCGTGACGGGACTGGGAAGGCAGATTACGCCACTGGGTCACCTGCTGCCTCCGATTGAGCACCCGTGCTAGTGCTATCCATGGCGTCTGAGGGACCGGCGAGATCGAGGTCCTCAGCGGACGCCAGGATCTCCACCTCGTCCTCAGACGCAGAGCGGGAAGGTTGCGGTGGGGTGGCTGCCACCGCGAATTCCTTGGGCTTAGAGCTCTTCTTCTTTGATTTCTCACGCTGCTCCTTGTGTTTAACTGGCTGGGAGGGCTTCACAGATTCAGTCTCCGGGACTGAGGAGGATCGTGAAGCCCATCGACCAGCGGATTGTGGGCACTTACGCAACTGTCGGTCGTCATCCTTCCCGCTGGTGGAAACCTGGGAAGGGAGGGACCCAAGGGACCCCTTGCGAGCGTGAGAAGCCGAAGAAGTTGGACACTTCTCCGGCTTAGAAGCGGGGACGGACGTCCCTGATGGGGGGGATGGTGTTGCCCCTGAGGTCGGTGGCGCAGGAGCAACCCAGTGGGTAGAGCCCCCCACTGGCAAGGGGGCAGGAGGAGTTGTACCACTCAGCGATCCGGCCGGAAGTCGCGAAACTGATGGGGGGCGAGCACAGGTGTTGTAGCAGCGGCATAGGAAGAAGTCATTCTCACGGGATGTAATCGGTCGTATTTCCTTTTGGCCTCAGTATAAGTCAGTCGGTCCAAGGTCTTATATTCCATGATTTTGCGTTCTTTCTGGAAGATTCTGCAGTCTGGTGAGCAAGGTGAATGGTGCACCCCGCAGTTGACACAGATGGGAGGCGGGGCACATGGAGTATCGGGATTTTTTTTTTTGTTTGGTTTTAGGGCGCAAAACTGCTATAGTCATTAGCGCCCAGCCCGTAACTTAGGAAACAGTAAAAAACCGAAATTGAAAACAAGCAGCAATGGGAACAAAGTCATAAAATTGGAGAAACTAAAAGCAGAAGGAAGGCTTAAAAATCCACTACAGAAAGGGGTTTGTTATCCCCAAAAAAAGCTTCAAATGACTGACGTCATTTCACTGTCACTAATGAACTGGAGAACGCGGTCGGCTGAGCGCGTGTCATCTGCTAAAATTGACGATATATCAGGCGATAGCTGTAGACGGGCGCGTAACGGATTAAAATAGGGGCATTCAATTAAAAGGTGTCTTACCGTCCACAGCTGAGAGCAGTGGGGACAGATTGGGGGAGGATCGCCGCTTAAAAGATGTTGATGGCTAAAAACTCAGTGCCCTATCCGGAGTCTAGCTAAAATTACCTCCTCCCGACGACGCGTTCGGGAGGAAGAGGTCCAAGCACAAGGAATGGCTTTCACTTCCCGCAATTTATTAGGGGGAAGTGTTGACCAATGCGCATGCCATAAATGAGCAACTTTGCGACATAAACCGCTCCGTAGATCGGTGAAGGGAAGCGACTGAATAGCTGGCCGAGGAAGAGAGACTGCAGCCTTGGCCGCTATATCGGCCGCCTCATTCCCACAGATACCAGCGTGTCCCGGGAGCCAGAGGAACGCCACCGAGACGCCCCCCAGGTGGAGCAAACGCAGACAGTCCTGAATCCGGTGGACCAGAGGGTGCACAGGGTAAAGAGCTTGGAGACTGAGGAGAGAGCTGAGAGAATCCGAGCAGATATCGTACTGTATCCGCCGATGGCGGCGGATGTAGTGGACAGCCTGGAGAACAGCGTAAAGCTCCGCAGTATACACCGAACACTGGTCGGGAAGCCGAAATTCATTTGGGGTGTCGCCAACAATATAGGCACTCCCTACACCTAACGATGTTTTCGAGCCGTCGGTGTAAATAAATGTGGCGTCCGTCATTTGTGCACGTAGAGCAGCAAATGCCCGACGATAAACAAGTGTAGGGGTACCATCCTTGGGAAATCGACAAAGGTCACGGAGCAGGCAGATCCGGGGACGGAGCCAAGGCGGTGCTGTACCCTAAGTTGTCAAGAAGGTTTTAGGAAAGCGGAAGGAAAGAGAATGGAGCAGTTGACGGAAGCGGACTCCCAGGGTAGTAGGGAGGAGGAGCGGCCTGCATACCCTACATCAAATGAGGAGTCGAAAAAAAGGGCATGGGCTGGATTAGCAGGCATGGAAGACAGATGGCTAGCATAACAACTCAGAAGGACTGCTCGCCGATTGGACAACGAAGGTTCAGCAGTCTCAGCATAAAGGCTTTCCACAGGGCTAGTGTAAAAAGCTCCAGACACTAAACGTAATCCACGGTGGTGGATAGAGTCGAGACGCCGAAGAATAGACGGCCGAGCAGAGGAGTAGACTATGCTTCCATAATCCAATTTCGAGCGCACTAAGGCGCGATAGAGGCGGAGAAGGACCACTCGGTCCGCTCCCCAGGAGGTACCATTCAGGACACGGAGGGTGTTAAGCGATCGCAGACAGCGAGCCGAAAGATAGGAAACGTGGGAGGACCAGCACAGTTTTCTGTCAAACATAAGACCCAAGAATTTAGCGACGTCTGAAAACGGAAGGTTGACAGGTCCTAGATGAAAGGAGGGCGGAAGAAACTCCTTACGTCGCCAAAAATTAACACAAACGGTCTTACCGGGAGAGAAACGGAAGCCGGTTTCGATGCTCCAAGAGTCGAGGCGATCGAGACATCCTTGAAGACGTCGTTCAAGAAGGCTGGTCCGTTGAGAGCTGTAGTAGATCGCAAAACCATCCACAAAGAGGGAGCTCGAGACATCGGGAAGGAGACAATCCATAATTGGATTTATAGCGATGGCAAACAGTACAACACTCAGCACGGAGCCCTGGGGTACCCCGTTTTCTTGGGAGAAAGTGCGGGAGAGAGTAGTGTTCACCCGCACCCTAAATGTGCGCTCTGCCATAAATTCGCGAAGAAAAAGGGGCAGCCGGCCTCGAAAGCCCCATGAGAACAGTGTGCGGAGGATGCCTGTCCTCCAACAGGTATCGTATGCTCTCTCCAGATCAAAAAATATTGCTACCGTTTGGCGTTTCCGGAGAAAATTGTTCATGATATAAGTGGAGAGACCAACAAGATGGTCAACTGCAGAACGATGCTTTCGGAATCCGCATTGGGCAGGTGTTAAAAGACTGCGGGGTTCCAGCCACCACGCTAAACGGTAATTCACCATACGCTCCAAAACCTTACAGACACTACTCGTGAGAGAAATGGGGCGATAGCTAGAGGGGAGATGTTTGTCCTTTCCAGGTTTCGGAACAGGAACGACGATAGCTTCCCGCCATCGTCTGGGAAAAGTACTGTCGGTCTAAATTCGATTATAAAGGCGAAGGAGGTAACGCAGACTATGGGTTGATAAATGTAGCAACATTTGGACGTGGATACCATCTGGTCCTGGGGCGGAGGAGCGAGAAGAAGAGAGTGCATGTTGGAGTTCCCGCAAGGAGAAAACAGTATTGTAGCTTTCGCGATTTTGAGAGGAGAAAGCAAGAGGTCGCACTTCCGCTGCACGTTTCTTCGGGGGAAACGCTGCCGGGTAATTTGAAGAGCTCGAAATCTCTGCAAAGTGCTGACCCAACGAGTTAGAAATTGCGACGGGGTCCACTAATGTGTCATGCGCGACAGTGAGCCCAGAGACCGGGGAGAAACCAGGCGCGCCTGAGAACCGTCGAAGCCGACTCCAAACTTCCGAGGAGGGAGTGAAGGTGTTAAATGAGCTAATAAAGAATTTCCAGCTTGCCTTCTTGCTATCGCGGATGACACGACGGCATCGCGCTCGGAGCTGCTTATAGCGGATACAGTTGGCCAAAGTAGGATGGTGGCGGAAAACGCGGAGAGCAAGTCGCCGCTCACGTAGTGCATCACGGCATGCCTCGTTCCACCAAGGAACTGGGGGGCGCCGGGGCAATTCGGAGGTGCGTGGTATTGAATGTTCCGCAGCTGTAAGAATAACGTCGGTAATATGTGTGACCTCATCGTCGACGCTGGGAAAGTGACGGTCATCGAATGTCGCTAGAGACGAAAGAAGTGTCCAATCGGCTTGAGCAAACTTCCAGCGTCGCGGGCGCATATATGGCTGTTGAGGCTGCAGTCTAAGGACACATGGAAAGTGGTCACTGGAGTGTGTATCATCAAGGGCGAACCATTCGAAGCGCCGAGCTAGTGGAACAGTACCGACCGCAAGGTCCAAATGAGATAAATTTGCCGTGGAGGCAGACAAAAACGTAGGGACCCCAGTGTTGAGGCAAACGAGATCTGCTTGGTGGAAGATGTCTAGCAATAGTGAGCCACGTGGACAAGGATGTGGAGATCCCCAAAGCGGGTGGTGGGCATTGAAGTCCCCAACCAGCAAATATGGGGGTGGAAGCTGACCAAGAAGATGAAGGAGATCAGCTCGTGCCATTGGTGTGGACGATGGAATGTATACAGTACAAAGAGAGAACGTGTATCCGGAAAGGGAAAGACGGACGGCGACAGCTTGGAAGGAAGTGTTTAAATGGATTGGGTGATAATGGAGAGTTTCATGGAGAAGAATCATGAGTCCTCCATGTGCTGGAGTGCCTTCAACAGAGGGAGATCATATCGGACGGACTGAAAATGAGGGAGAACAAAGCGGTCATGGGGACGCAGCTTTGTTTCCTGAAGACAAAAGATGACCGGCGAGTAGTATTTTAAGAGGATCGACAATTCATCCCGATTGGCTCGAATACCGCGGATATTCCAGTGGATAATGGACATAGGGTGAACTGGAAATGGAGGAATGTGACCAAGGTCGCTGTCAACTCAACGACTGCTCTGAGCTTGCGACCGACGGCACGAAATGGCATTCAGCCGAAGGCAGAAGATCCTGATCCATAGGTTGGTCAGGAGCAGCTCCTGCCACCAGCGACTGGCCGGTTGATCGGCCGCCAGCAGTGCGCCTCGGCGACACAGAAGACGGCCGAGGGCGACTTCCGCCAGGTGGTGCTGTAGATGGGACACGCCTTGGCGGAGGAGGAGAGGAACTGGGTTTCTTTGTAGCCTTCTTGGAAGTATGATGTTTAGAGGAAGGAGGAACCGATGGTTGCGAAGTTGCCGTACGTAAAAACTCTTCACGAGTATGCTCTTTTTTCGAAGACTTGGTGTCTGACTTTTGGGCTCGAGATTTAGCAGAACTCGACGAAGGGTGAACCAGAGAGTGGGCAGGCGAAAGTGGTGAGGTTGAACGGGCGATCTTTGCGCTGGCCGATCTGACGACCGTGGCACTAAAGGTGAGGTCGCAAGTCTGCGTGGCCGCCTCCTTTGTTGGCCGAGGAGAAGCAAGGACAGTGCTGTATTTTCCTTTCTGAGG
Source organism: Schistocerca nitens (assembly GCF_023898315.1). Classification (NCBI taxonomy): domain Eukaryota; kingdom Metazoa; phylum Arthropoda; class Insecta; order Orthoptera; family Acrididae; genus Schistocerca; species Schistocerca nitens. Next base: position 624,471,966 of record NC_064620.1, on the reverse strand, counting down.
CACGGTGGGCTGTCGACTGGCGAATAATTTTCGAGCAGCAAAGGTCGACACCTTTTCCTTTACTCGAATTTCCTGGATGAGCTTTTCGTCCTTAAAAACGGGACAATCTCGAGAGGAAGCGGCGTGGTCACCCATACAGTTGATGCAGCGAGGGGATGGAGGTGGACAAGCACCCTCATGGGCATCCCTGCCACACGTAACATTTGGCCGGATTGGAACAGGACTGGCTGGTGTGATTGAACCGCTGGCACCGATAGCAACGCGTAGGGTTCGGGACGTAAGGGCGAACGGAAATTATCTCATAGCCGGCTTTGATTTTCGATGGGAGTTGAACTTTGTCAAATGTCAAGAAGACAGTGCGGGTTGGAATGATGTTCGTGACAACCCTTTTCATAACCCTATGAACAGCCGTTACGCCCTGGTCAGACAGGTAGTGCTGAATTTCTTCGTCAGACAGTCCATCGAGGGAGCGTGTATAAACGACTCCACGCGAGGAATTTAAGGTACGGTGCGGTGCGGTTCCACCCGGACAGGGAAGGTGTGTAGTAGTGACGTACGCAGCAATTTTTGTGCCTGGAGGGCACTGACTGTTTCTAACAACAGGGTGCCATTCCGTAATCTGGATCAAGACTTTACAGGACCTGCAATTGCGTCGACACCTTTCTGAATAATGAAAGGGTTGACCGTGGAGAAGTCGTGACCTTCGTCAGACCGAGAAACAACAAGGAACTGTGTCAACGATGGAAGAACCGTCTGTGGCTGAGACTCAGTGAACTTACGTTTGTGAGCTGACATAGTGGAAGGTGAGGAAACCGTTGCGGAAGAATCTCCCATGATTACCGGCGTCTCCGATGGCGCGCTCCTCCCTTGTGGGGGCCCTCACTGAGGGCACACCCGCCTTAGGTGATTGTTCACACCTCAGGTCACACCTCCCGACAAACGGACGGAGGGACCAATCGGCACTTTCGGAAGGTATCAGCTCGGGTAATCACCCCTCCCTGGGCCTGGCCGTTACCGGGGGTACGTACGTGTCCTACCTGTCTACCCGGGGCGGGGAATTACGCGTTACCCCGTCACCGGCTACGCATGGAAGTGCGTGGGTCGGCCTTCAGACACGCACAGGGAGGAAAAAAGAGAAATGGAAAGGAAAGAAGAGGGGGTCTCAAACGCCGCAGCGGAGAAAAGGGCAAAGAGAAGAGGGAAGGAAAAGAGAAGGACAGAGGAAGGACGAGGACTTGCAAGCGTAGAAAGCAAGGAATTTGGAACAGTTTCGAGCGTCCGTCTCCGGACGTAGGCACAAAATATACTCCCAGAGGGGGAGAAAGGGAAGGAAAGAGCCAGAGGTGAGGGGGGGGGGGCGAAGATGGGGGACGGGGAAGGATGCGGAAAGGGAAGGTGTGCAGCCCGGAAAGGAAGGAGGGCCACATTAGCTCGGGGTCCCGTGCTCGCTACGCACGTGTCCACAAAAGAGTTGTGGACCCCCTGGGGGATTCGATCGGACTATGGACCGATACAAGCGAAGCAGGACAGTGCGATCCGCTCCCCAAGATGAACCGCTAAGAACTCTGAGGACATTAAGGGAACGTGTACAACGGGCCGCCAAATAAGAGGCATGTGGAGACCAACACAGTTTCCTGTCCAACGTGAGCCCTAGAAACTTAGTTGTTTCCACGAATGGGAGAACAACGGGACCGAGATGTAAGGATGGTGGAAGGAACGCTTTATATCGCCAGAAGTTGGATCAAACCGTCTTCTCTTCAGAGAACCGGAAGCCATTTGCCACGCTCCATGAGTATAGGCTGTCTAGACAACGCTGAAGGCAGCGCTCCAGGAGGCATGTTCTCTGGGCACTGCAGTAGATCGCGAAGTCATCGACAAAGAGAGAGCCTGAGACATTAGGTGGAATGCAATCCATAATTGGATTGATCGCGATGGCAAAAAGGGCTACGCTCAAGACGGAGCCCTGAGGCACTCCGTTCTCCTGGAGGAAGACGTCGGACAATACTGAACCCACACGTACCCTAAACTTTCGATCCGTTAAAAAGGAATCAATAAAAAGGGGCAGGCGACCGCGTAGGCCCCACCTGTGCATAGTGCGGAGGATACCTCCTCTCCAACAGGTATCATAAGCCTTCTCCAAGTCGAAGAACACGGCTACCGTTTGGCGCCTTCGCAAAAAGTTGTTCATGATGAAGGTCGACAAGGTCACAAGGTGGTCAACAGCGGAGCGGCGGCGACGAAAGCCGCATTGGACATTAGTAAGTAGCCGTCGAGATTCAAGAATCCAGACTAACCGAGCATTAACCATGCGCTCCATCACCTTACAGACACAGCTTGTAAGAGAAATGGGGCGGTAACTAGAAGGAAGGTGTCTATCCTTCCCGGGTTTGGGTATAGGAACAACAACGGCGTCACGCCAACGCATGGGGACTTGACCTTCGGTCCAGACGCGATTGTAGGTACGAAGAAGGAAGCTTTTGCCCGCCGGAGAAAGGTGTGCCAGCATCTGAACGTGAATGGCATCTGGCCCCGGAGCAGACGACCGGGACAGTGCAAGCGCACGTTCGAGTTCCCGCATAGTAAAGGGGGCATTATAAGTTTCCAGATTCAGCGAGTGGAAGGAAGGTCGCCGAGCCTCTTCTGCCTCTTTCCTGGGAAGGAAGGCAGGATGGTAATGGGCGGAGCTTGAAACCTCCGCGAAAAAGCGGCCAAAGGCGTTGGAGACAGCCACAGGATCAACAAGGACCTCATTACCTGAGGTCAGGCCAGGTACCGAGGAGTGGGCCTTAATGCCAGACAGCCGGCGCAGGCTACCCCAAACGACGGAAGAGGGAGTAAAACTGTCAAAGGAGCTGGTGAAGGAGGCCCAACAAGCTTTTTTGGTGTCTTTGATGACACTACAGCATTGCGCTCGGAGTCGTTTGTATGCAATACAATTCGCCAACGTAGGATGGCGGCGAAAGGTGCGTAAAGCACGTCGTCGAGCACGGATAGCGTCCCTACAAGCCTCGTTCCACCAGGGGACGGAAACGCGACGGGAAGAAGAAGTAGTACAAAGAATGGAACGTTCGGCAGCATTGATAACAGGCTTGAGGTCTTCGACCTGACTGTCACAACTGGGAAAATCGTGGTCCGAAAAGGTCGCCAGGGAGGAGTCAGGTCCCCAGTCAGGTTTCAGTATGTTCCAGCTCGAAGGACGTGGGGATGGGGTGTGGTGCAGGAGACGAACGACACAGGGGAAGTGGTCGCTCGGATAGGTGTCAGAAAGGACATACCACTCGAACCGACGGGCAAGAGTGGTAGAACAGATCGAGAGGTCCAAGTGGGAGTAGGTATGAGTAGAGTCCGAGAGGAAAGTCGGGGCGCCGGTATTGAGGCAGACAAGATTGAGGTGGTTGAAGACATCCGCCAAGAGTGAGCCTCTGACAGGATGCAGGAGAGCCCCAAAGGGGATGATGGGCATTGAAGTCGCCAAACAATAAAAACGGCGGGGGAAGCTGAACGATCAGGTGCATCATGTCAGCCCAACTAACAGCAGATGACGGTGGAGTGTAGATGGTACAAACTGAAAAGTAAAAGCAGAAAGAGTAATGCGGACAGCTATTGCTTGGGTGGTCAATGGGATGGGATGGTATGGTATGGTAATAGACATCGTCCCGAACGAGCAACATGACCCCACCATGAGCTGGGATACCGTCCACAGGGGTGAGGTCATACCGCTCCGAGGTGTAGTGGGTAAAGGCAATACGGTCAGTCGGGCGCAACTTTGTTTCCTGGAGACCAAGGACGAGCGGACAGTGCAGGCGGAGGAGCAGTTGTAATTCCTCCCGATTAGATCGAATACCTCTTATGTTCCAATGAAACAACGCCATCGCTAGTCAAATTTGGGGGAACGAGACGGGGGAAGAGCTGGTCACCTCGACGGCCGCGGAGGGCCTAAATTGAGCCCGAAAACGCTTAGAGACTGCTGGCGGCTGGCCGCCAGCGAGAGATGATGTACCACGCTTCATTGAGGGTCATCCGCCCTGATGCCACCTACTCCGACCTAGGGCCCTCCCCACGGGCGCCACCCAGCCGCAGCAATAGCCACCTGGCAGGATGTCCATTGCCGGGAGTCCTGATGCCACAGGGAGACGGGCATCTACTCCTTGGCATACGTGGGGAGTTAACGGCGCAGGCATCAGTAGAGCGATCCCTGTGTTGTCAGGGGGCTACAACCAAGAGGGTACATGGCGGCCCCACCACAACGGACTGGCTACCGTGCTGGATCTTAGGTGCAAAACTGTCCAAGGTCGTCGTCGCAGTTAAAAGAAACACTGCAGAGCGCAGCGTGGGAATCGCACCCAGGGACGTATCCTCGCCCAAGAGATGGAAAACGAGCGGGACACCATTGCAACGACGAAAAAGCCGGCTAAAGGTCTCAATGCACGACGGATACAGTGCACCATGTAAGGCGCCCTTCCCCAATTGGCTCGCTCTTCGGAATAATTTAGAAAGATGGAGGTCAAACCCGAGAGGGGACCATCACATAAGGCCGAAACATTTGAGACTCCTTTTAGTCGCCTCTTACGACAGGCAGGAATACCGCAGGCCTATTCTAACGCCCGAACCCGCAGGGGGATATGGAAATGCCACGTAGATAGTGCCTCCCATCAAGTAGACAGTTAGCCTGGTGCAAGTCTTGCGAGTTGACACCACTCTGGTGACTTGTGTGTTGATGGGGATGAAATTATAAATGTAAGGACAACCCAACATCCAGTCCCTGAGCAAAGATAATCCCCGACGCAGCCAGGAATCGAACCTGGGCCATTAAGTATGATATTCTGTCGAACTGACCACTCAAATACCAGGGTTTTTTTATTTTTTTTATTTTGTGGTTTTAGGGTGCACAGCTTCAACGGTCATTAGTGCCCAGACTACGTTAGGAATGCACCGCGAGTCACAAGTTTAAAACAGCAACGAAACGGAAAACACGATAAAAGACTGACAGGCATAGGATTAAAAAAAGGAAAACCGCATAATCGAATGTCCTTTGAGAGGGTTGTCAAATTGATAAAATGAAGAACGCGAGCAGCTGCTCGTGGGTCATCCGCTAAAATGGCTTCTACAGTACATGGCAGGCCAAGATCAAGACGCAGGGTGTTAAAATCCGGACAGGATGTTAAAATGTGGCGGACCATCAGCAATTGCCCACATGGGCAGAACGGCGCCGGCGCAGCCGTCAGCAGATGGCGATGGCTGAACCGGCAGTGTCCAATTCATAACCGTGCCAAAACGACCTCCTCCCGCCGAGAAGGGCGTGAGGAGGACGTCCACGCCGCGGGAAGAGGAGTCAAGGCCCGAAGCTTGTTGTCTGTAAGTGCAGCCCAATCGGCATGCCACAGCGATAAAATGCGCCGACAAATTACCCTGCTACAATCTGACGAAGGGACACCACAAGAAGCTGTCCGAGGTTGGAGGACCACAGCCTTGGCCGCGGCATCTGCAGCTTCGTTCCCAGGGATACCGACATGGCCAGGAACCCACATAAAGCTAACCGGAGAACCGACGTCCACCAGCTGCTGAAGAGAGCATTGGATCCGGTGCACGAAAGGGTGAACCGGGTACGGATCACCGAGGCTCTGGATAGCGCTCAGGGAATCGGAGCAGATGACATATGCAGAATGTCGGTGGCGGCAGATGTAAAGGACAGCCTGGTAGAGGGCAAAGAGCTCAGCTGTGAAGACCGAACAATGGCCATGGAGCCGATATTTGAAACATTGTGCCCCGACAATAAAAGAACACCCGACCCCGTCATTGGTCTTAGAGCCATCTGTATAAATGAATGTCATATTAATGAACTTCGAACGAAGTTCGACAAAACGGGAGTTGTAGACTGAACCGGGGGTAACCTCCTTCGGGAGCGAGCAGAGGTCAAGGTGCACGCGAACCTGAGCCTGGAGCCAAGGTGGCGTGTGGCTCTCGCCCACTCGAAAGGTTGCAGGGAGTGAAAAATTAAGGTGTTGAAGGAGGCGACGAAAGCGAACTCCAGGGGGTAGCAGGGCAGAGACATACAACCCGTATTGACTGTCGAGAGAGTCATCAAAAAAGGAACGATAAGACGGGTGGTCGGGCATTGCCAGTAGCCGACAGGCATACCGACAAAGCAGTATATCACGCCGGTAGGTGAGTGGCAACTCACCAGCGTCAGCATGAAGACACTCGACGGGACTAGTATAAAATACTCCGATCGCAAGACGTAAACCCCGATGTTGTATGAAGTTGAGGCGGCGTAAGATGGATGGCCGTGAAGAGGAGTATACGAAGCTCCCATAATCCAGCTTGGAGCGGACGATCGACCGATATAGGTGAAGTAGGACTGTTCGATCCGCTCCCCACGACATACCACTGAGAACACGGAGGACATTTAGAGAACGGGTACAACGGGCAGCCAAATATGACGCATGTGGAGACCAACTAAGTTTCCTGTCAAATGAAAGACCTAAAAATTTTGTTGTCTCCACGAATGGGAGAGCAACGGGACCGAGTCGTAGGGACGGTGGGAGAAACTCTTTGTAGCGCCAGAAGTTAATACAAACCGTCTTCTCGGCAGAAAAACGGAAGCCATTGGCGACACTCCAGGAGTAAAGACGGCCAAGAGAACGCTGAAGACAGCGCTCCAGGAAAAACGTACGCTGCGCGCTGCAATAGATGGTAAAATCATCTACGAAAAGGGAGCCTGATACATCAGCTGGGAGGCAATCCATTATTGGATTGATCGCTATGGTGAAGAGAGCGACGCTGAAAACTGAGCCCTGTGGCACCCCATTCTCCTGGCGAAAGGTGTCTGACAGGACAGAACCCACACGTACCCTGAACTGTCGATCCATTAAAAAGGAACGAATAAAAAGAGGGAGGCGACCGCGAAGGCCCAATGTATGCATGGTGCGGAGAATGCTCACCCTCCAACAGGTGTCGTAAGCCTTCTCCAAATCAAAGAACACAGCCGCGGTCGGGCGCTTCCGCAAGAAGTTCTTCATAATGAAGGTCGACAAGGTAACCAGATGGTCAACAGCAGACCGGCGCCTACGAAATCCACATTGTACATTGGTAAGGAGGCGTCGAGAATCGAGCAGCCAAACCAATCGAGAGTTAACCATTCGCTCCATCACTTTACAGACACAGCTGGTAAGCGAGATGGGTCGATAACTGGAAGGCAAGTGCTTGTCCTTCCCCGGCTTAGGAATTGGGACAACAATAGACTCGCGCCAGCATGCGGGAACATGGCCCTCAATCCAGATGCGATTGTAAGTACGAAGAAGAAAACCTTTACCCGCAGGAGAAAGGTTCTTCAGCATCTGAATATGAATAGAATCAGGCCCGGGAGCGGAGGACCATGATCGGCCAAGTGCGTTTTCGAGTTCCCGCATGGTGAATGGGGCATTATAACTTTCACGATTCGAGGAGCGGAAGTTGGGTGGCCTAGCCTCCTCTTCCTGTTTGCGGGGGAGGAAGGCAGGGTGGTAATGAGCGGAGCTCGAAACCTCTGCGAAAAAGCGGCCGAAGGCATTGGAGACAGCCTCAGGGGCCACAAGGACGTCATTCGCGACCGTCAAGCCAGAAACTGGTGAGTGGACCTTAGTGCCAGATAGCCGGCGCAGGCTACCCCAGACAACAGAAGGAGTAAAACTGTTGAAGGTGCTTGTGAAAGCAGCCCAGCTGGCTTTCTTGCTTTCTTTAATCATACGACGACACTGTGCACGTAATCGTTTATAATTGATACAATTCGCCACTGTAGGGTGGCGTTTAAAGGTGCGTAAAGCACGTCGACGAGCACGTAAAGCGCCTCTACATGCTGCGGTCCACCAGGGGACCGGTACGCGACGTGGAGAAGAAGTAGGGTGAGGGATGGAATATTCAGCAGCAGTGAGAATGACTTCAGTCAGGTGTGCGACCTGACTATCGCAGCTTGTGAAGGTTTGATCCTGAAAGGTCGCCCTGGAAGAGAAGAGCCCCCAATCTGCTTTGGAGATGTTCCAACTAGATGAGCACGGAGAGGGGGTATGCTGCAGGAGATGGATAACACACGGGAAGTGGTCACTCGAATATGCGTCATAAAGTGCATACCACTCAAACCGGCATGCAAGTTACGTAGTACATATAGAGAGGTCTAAATGGAAATAGGTGTGAGATGTGTCCGAAAGAAAAGTAGGGGCGCCAGTATTGAGGCAGACAAGATTGAGCTGGTTGAAAAGGTCTGCTAACAGGGAGCCCCTCGGGCAGGATGCTGGAGAGCCCCAAAGGGGATGGTGGGCATTGAAGTCTCCAGTTAACAAAAATGGTGCAGGTAGCTGAGCAATAAGCTGCATCATGTCTGCCCTGGTAACGGCAGACGACGATGGAGTGTAAACGGTGCAAATGGAAAAGGTGAAAGTGGGGAGAGTAATGCGGATGGCAACTGCCTGCAGGCCGGTGTGCAACGTGATGGGATCGTAGTAAATATCATCCTGGACCAGCAACATAACCCCTCCATGACCTGGGATACCCACCACAGGGGGTATGTCAAAACGCACAGAGGTGTAGTGTGCCAAGGCAATTTGATCGCATGGGCGTAGCTTCGTTTCCTGGAGGGCTACGACGAGCGGACGGTGCAAGCGGAGCAGCAACTTCAAGTCCTCTCGGTTGGAGCGAATGCTGAGAATATTCCAGTGAATAAGTGCCATCATAAGAAAAAAAAAAAAAAGATGAAAGAGGGGTTCACCTCGAAGGCCGCTGAGGGCCTGGCTTCGAGCGAGCACTGCCACCGCTATCAGTAGGCGGACAGTCATCGTCCATTGGGTCTGTAGGTTCATCGGCCATCTTGGGAAGATGGCCGGGAGGGGGAGCTTCCTCCGCCGGTGAACGGCCAGATGTTCGGCTACCAGCGATGCGGCCGGGCGAAACGGAGGACGGCCTGGGGCAGCAACCGCTGGGTGGCGCAGGAGAATAAATGCGCCGTGGCGGAGAAGGAGAACTGTGCTTCCTATGAGCCTTCTTGGAAGGTCGTTTGGTGGAAATACCGGTCGAAGGCTGGGAGGTTGAGGTATGTAGGAAGTCTGCACGGGACGGTTCCTTCTTGAAGGCCCGTACATCTGACTTCTGGGTCTTCGTCTTAGCAGAAGCTGATGAAGGGGCTGGTGTCTGTGGGGTGATGGAAGGAAGAGGAGACGTCGACCGTGCGATCTTAGCACTGGCCGAACGGACGACCGTGGTGCTGAAGGTCAGATCGCATGTCTGGGTTGCCACCTCCCTGGTAGTCCGAGGAGAGGCGAGGACAGTACTGTATTTCCCCGCTGGGAGCAGCGTGGGCTTCCTACTAGCCAATAGCTTGCGAGCAGCCGAGGTGGACACTTTCTCTTTGACCCGAATTTCTTGGATACAGCGTTCTTCCTTATAGACAGGACAGTCGCGGGAGGATGCGGCATGGTCACCCTGACAGTTCACAAAACGAGGAGACGGAGGTGGACAGTCACCCTCATGGGCATCCCTGCCACAAGTGACACATTTAGCCGCACTGGAACAAGACTGGCGAGTGTGATTGAAACGCTGACACTGGTAGCAGCGCGTAGGTGTCGGGACATAGGGGCGAACAGAAATAACCTCGTAGCCCGCTTTGATGCGCGATGGCAGCTGAACACTATCGAAGGTCAAGAAAAGTGTCCGGGTCGGCGCAAGGTCATTGTTGACCTTTTTCATGACCCTATGGACAGCCGTCACGCCCTGCTCAGCGAGGAAAGATTGAATCTCCTCGTCAGTCAAGCCGTCGAGGGATCTAGTATAGACCACACCACGAGACGAATTCAAAGTTCGGTGAGCCTCCACCCGGACAGGGAATGTGTACAGGAGTGCAGCCCGAAGCAGTTTTTGTGCCTGAAAGGCGCTCTCAGTTTCGAGTAATAAGGTACCGTTACGCAACCTGGTACAAGATTTGACAGATCCGACTATGGCATCGACGCCCTTCTGGAAAACGAAAGGGTTGACAGAGGAAAAACCCTTTCGTTCCTCAGATTGAGAAACGACGAGGAACTGTGGGGCAGGCGGTAGTACTTTTGTCACTGGTAGCTGGTCAAGTTTCCCTTTTTGGACAGAAGTCGAGAGAGATGGAGTGAAATCCATTGCGGAGGAATCCCCCATGATTGCCAGCATCTCCGATGGCGTGCTCCTTCCTTGTGGGGACCCTCTCAGAGGGCACTCCCACCTTAGGTGAATGTTTACACCTCAGGTCACACCTCCCGAGAAACAGACAGAGGGACCAATCGGCATGGTCAGAAGGTATCAGCTCAGGCAATCACCCCACCCCGGGCCGGGCCTGGCCTTTACCAGGGGGTACGCGCGTGCCTTACATGACTACCCAGGGCGGGGAATTACGCGTTACCCCGTCACCGGCTACGCGTGCGAACACGTGGGTCGGCCTTCAGGCACGCACAGGGAGGAAGGAAGAAGAGGAAAAAGGAGAGAGAGAGAGAGAGAGAGAGAGAGAGGGAGGGAGAGGACAGACTGTCTCAAACGCCGAGGCGGAGACCAGAGAAGGCAAGGAGAAGAAGGCAATGAGAAGGCAAGGAGAAGAAGGCAATGAGAAGGCAAGGAGAAGAAGGCAATGAGAAGGCAAGGAGAAGAAGGCAATGAGAAGGCAAGGAGAAGAAGGCAATGAGAAGGCAAGGAGAAGATGGCAATGAGAAGGCAAGGAGAAGAAGGCAATGAGAAGGCAAGGAGAAGAAGGCAATGAGAAGGCAAGGAGAAGAAGGCAATGAGATGTTGCAGGGGAAAGAGTAAGGAAGACAGTGAGGTGGAGAAGAGCAAAGGAAGGAACCAGCCGGAGGAAGGAACCAGCCGGAGGAAGGAACCAGCCGGAGGAAGGAACCAGCCGGAGGAAGGAACCAGCCGGAGGAAGGAACCAGCCGGAGGAAGGAACCAGCCGGAGGAAGGAACCAGCCGGAGGAAGGAACCAGCCGGAGGAAGGAACCAGCCGGAGGAAGGAACCAGCCGGAGGAAGGAACCAGCCGGAGGAAGGAACCAGCCGGAGGAAGGAACCAGCCGGAGGAAGGAACCAGCCGGAGGAAGGAACCAGCCGGAGGAAGGAACCAGCCAAAGGAAGGAACCAGCCAAAGGAAGGAACCAGCCAAAGGAAGGAACCAGCCAAAGGAAGGAACCAGCCAAAGGAAGGAACCAGCCAAAGGAAGGAACCAGCCAAAGGAAGGAACCAGCCAAAGGAAGGAACCAGCCAAAGGAAGGAACCAGCCAAAGGAAGGAACCAGCCAAAGGAAGGAACCAGCCAAAGGAAGGAACCAGCCAAAGGAAGGAACCAGCCAAAGGAAGGAACCAGCCAAAGGAAGGAACCAGCCAAAGGAAGGAACCAGCCAAAGGAAGGAACCAGCCAAAGGAAGGAACCAGCCAAAGGAAGGAACCAGCCAAAGGAAGGAACCAGCCAAAGGAAGGAACCAGCCAAAGGAAGGAACCAGCCAAAGGAAGGAACCAGCCAAAGGAAGGAACCAGCCAAAGGAAGGAACCAGCCAAAGGAAGGAACCAGCCAAAGGAAGGAACCAGCCAAAGGAAGGAACCAGCCAAAGGAAGGAACCAGCCAAAGGAAGGAACCAGCCAAAGGAAGGAACCAGCCAAAGGAAGGAACCAGCCAAAGGAAGGAACCAGCCAAAGGAAGGAACCAGCCAAAGGAAGGAACCAGCCAAAGGAAGGAACCAGCCAAAGGAAGGAACCAGCCAAAGGAAGGAACCAGCCAAAGGAAGGAACCAGCCAAAGGAAGGAACCAGCCAAAGGAAGGAACCAACCAAAGGAAGGAACCAACCAAAGGAAGGAACCAACCAATGGAAGGAACCAACCAATGGAAGGAACCAACCAAAGGAAGGAACCAACCAAAGGAAGGAACCAACCAAAGGAAGGAACCAACCAAAGGAAGGAACCAACCAAAGGAAGGAACCAACCAAAGGAAGGAACCAACCAAAGGAAGGAACCAACCAAAGGAAGGAACCAACCAAAGGAAGGAACCAACCAAAGGAAGGAACCAACCAAAGGAAGGAACCAACCAAAGGAAGGAACCAACCAAAGGAAGGAACCAACCAAAGGAAGGAACCAACCAAAGGAAGGAACCAACCAAAGGAAGGAACCAACCAAAGGAAGGAACCAACCAAAGGAAGGAACCAACCAAAGGAAGGAACCAACCAAAGGAAGGAAGAAACGAGAAGTGAAAAAGCAAAATGACAGCAAATAGAGGTCGTGGAACCGTCCGTCTCCGGACGCATGCGCTAACTACCCCCTTGAGGGGGAGGGACTCCTTTTAGTTGCCTCTTATGACAGGCAGGAATACCTCGGGTCTATTCTAATCCCCGGATCCGCAGGGGGGAAATACCAGGGATGGACACCCCTAATATGTCTAGATGTGATAGACAGGTGACATGTACTTAAGAATCCTGGCTGATCGCTTGCATCCATTCATGTCCATTGTGCATTCCAACAGACTTCAGCAATTCCAGCAGGTAAATGTGACACTCCACATACCCGGAACTGCTGCTGAGTGACTCCGAAAACACTCCTTTGAGTTTGAACACTTACTCTGGTCCCCTCGTGTGTGCGAATCTCATGGGTGCCCAACAATGAGGTCGTCATGATAGAAAGTGTTACTGATACCTTTATGTGAGGACACAGTTTCTTAAAAATACAGAATATATAAGGACCAAAAATAAATTGGGTTTGATGGGTTAAGTCACACAGAAGAGCTACACAGCAACAAAAAAGGAATGGCTGTAGTTTCTCCACGATTTCAGCTGTTCATGGTACCAGCACATCAAGGCCATATTCACAGATGTTACAAGAACAAAATTGTGTTACAGGCAGTTGCCACTACAACTACTGAAAAAGAAGCTCCACCACCACCACCACCACCACCACCACCACCACCACCACCACATCTCTAGCTGCTCAGGCCAGACCAATATATTAAACAGAACTAACAATCCATAGTGGAGCAGAGCAGGTAGAGGGACATCCCACACAGGTTGAAGAGGAGGAAACAGTGCAACTTAGCAGAGTGTGCAGGGACTAGAGGTGGCAGATGAGGCTGTCTGATTTAGAATCGGGAGGGAGGGAGGGAGGGAGGGAGGGAGGGAGGGGAAAAACTGAGCAGAAAGGAAAGGAGCACACGAAAGTAGAAGGGACTGGTTGATGCACTTGCAGAGAGCCGTGCACAGTGGGGATGTGAATTGGGAGATGATAGAACAGTGGGGTGAGGGTGGGAGGGAACATTTTGGCAGAAGAAGGGAGACAGTAGGTTACTGTAGGTTGAGGCAGGGATGGTTTCAGGAGCAGAGTATGTGTTTTAAGGGTAACTCCAGTCTCCAGAGTTCAGAAAAGCTGGTGATGTATGCGACAACACAGATTGCCTGGGTTGTGAAGCAGCCATTGAAATTGGGCATGCTATGTTTATCTCCATGTTGTGCAGGGTGTTCCACTTTCCTGTAGTAGGTCATGTGTCACATTTACAATGAGCAGCAATCTACCCCTTCTGTAAGTCTCGACATTATACAGCAAGGAACTTTGAGGCCAGTACATTCTGACTCTTTAATTTAGAAATTCATGGCAATCCTCCTACGGTACTAGCCAGTCAATTTCTCTCTCTCTTTGATGGGTAGAGAAGGTGAATTATGAACTTCATAGTTGTTCCGGTACAAACAACAGAGTTATTCATCACATGGACCTTACTTAAAGGATACTAATTTCAGTTAGAATTTACAGAGGAAAATAATTATGGAAGCAGAAAAATGAAAGTTCCAGGTTAAGTTGATAACGCAATGTGCAACTTTATTTTATAGGTCATCCTCATTATCAGGAGAAGTGAAGTTATCTGTCATCCTTTGGTAGACCTGGGAGATTACTTGGGCCAATCACTGCTACAACCTTGTGACTCTGGCTGAAAATGGGGGTGAGATGCAAATACAAGAATGCCACAAGAGAGTTCTCTTAGCCTCTCTCACCTTAATTCTCCACAATCCTACCTACACATCATGGTCCTGTTAAGCTGAGCAACCCAGTGGACGGTTGGGTAACCAACCCCAGTGGTGAACTGGGTCAGCAAGCTGACAGGATATGGAGGACAGTGGAAGGAAATGGGAAACCACTACTGGAATTGCTTCCCTAGATGTTCTTGGGCTTGATCTCTTTGTAAAATATTCCAGAGGTAAAGCTTCCCCTCAATCGGTTCTCCAGGAGGCGAATACAATGAGGAGTCCAGAGATTTGGGAAAATGGAAAAGGAAGGAAGGAGAAGAAGGAAGACTTATTGAGGACTGGTACCTGGAATGTTTTAACCCTTCTCCAGGAAGGGAAATTAGAAAACGCCAAACATGAAGTGACAAGAAACGAATTGGGTATACTCTGTATGTGTGAGGTGAGATGGGGTGGTTGTGGAAAACTAGAAAGTGATGACTTCTGATTGTACTATTCAAGTGAAGATAAAAATGGAATGAATGAGGTTGAAAGTTTGACAGGTGGAGGACAAGGTAATCAAGGTTAAATATGTTAGTGGAAGAATATTGATGATGAGACAGAGAGAAAAAGAAAGACTTACTTATCATCCAGGTCTATATGCCAACAAGTGATCATTCAGATGAAGAGGTATAAGAATGTTGTGAGATGATAGAAAACTTAGCAGAGAGAGAAATGAAATGCATGTATTGTTATAATGGGCGATTGGAATGTGGTAGTTGGTGAAGGACCAGAAGGAGAAGCTCTGGGAAAATATGGACTGGGTGAAAGAAATGAGAAAAGGCAAATGTTTTTGGAATACTGCAATGAAAATTTCATGGTAGTTGGAAATACTCTATTTGGTAACCACAAAAGATGACAGTGTACTTGGATACCTCGATTTGACAACAAAAGGTATCAAATTGATTACATAATGATACAACAAAGACACCAAAATTGCCTAAAGAGTCTCAAAAGCTATCCAGGGGCAGATACTTATTCAGATCATATATTAGTAATAGCTGATGTTCTAGTTTAATTGAAAGGAACCTTGGAAGGACAGAAGAGAGAGCACATTAACTTTGAGAAACAAAGACAAAGGCAATTGTGAAAAATTGGAGAATGCATATTGTGAAATCATAATAAAAAGTCAGGAAATGGAATGCACAGAAGGAAGGCAGGATCATTTTAAAAATAGGATCAAAAATGCAGCTAAGGAAACACTGAGTCAAGGAGAGGAAAATAATAAAAAAAAGAATGGGTAACACCAGTTATGATAACCAAGATTGGTGATTGCAGGAAATGGAAAACTGTAGACACAGAAGAAGGGAAGCATAACTACAGAAGTAGCAAAGGACAAATGGCTGACAGGAGAGTGTGACAAGACAGTGAAATTAGAGAAAGAAGGAAAATATGATTTCATGTACAAAGAAGGATTGGATTTGACATTCAGGGGAAAAGAGAAACGACAATGGACTGAAGGAAGTAGAGGCAGCAGATGGTAAAATGGTGAGTGAACCCCAAGAAATTATGATAAAATGGGAAGAATATATAAAATGGCTATATGCTGTAAACAGCTGACAAAGTGAAGAAGACATTGGGATAGAAGAAGAAGAAGATGCAGATGATGACAAAGGAAATGCAATACTAACTAGTGAGATTTAAGAGTCTAGTAATCAAATATTCATGACAGGAAAATAGCCAATGGACTTTACAGAAAGAATCTTAATACCTGTAGAAAAGAAAAAGAACAGCAAAAAGTGTGAGAAACATAGAACAGTGTGCCTGATACACATGCAGCGGAAGTCTTGCTGAGGATGCTCAGCACAAAGCTATGTGGACAGTTGAATTGCATACTATGAGATGAACAATTTGGTTTCAGGCGAGGAGTGGGGCCTACAGGTGCCATTGTGCTACTAAAGGTGATAGGGAAAAGGTACATGGAGAGGAAAAGGAAGGTGTATATTGCATTCATTGATATTGAGAAGCCTATTGACACTGTCAGATGGGACAAACTGATGGAAATCTTAAGGAAACATGGAGCTGACTGAATGGATAGATGGCTAATTAAAATCTATATTTGAACCAGAGAGCAAGAGTAACAGTAGGTGTGATGAATGAAGAAATTGAACTCTGAAGAGGTGTAAGACTAGGTGGTTGCTTATCACAAACACTGTTCAGTATATACCTGAAGGAAATTATTAATGAAAGTTTTGATGGACAGGGAGGAGTTTATATAGGGGGTCAGAGAGTGGAGCGTATAAGATTTGCAGATGACATGGTTGTGATGGCAGAGAGTACAAGAGAGATGGAACAAATGTTATATAATCTAAACACAAATTTAGAAAATATCAAATGAAAATTAACAAGAAGAAAACAAGAAGCATGGTAATTGGAGAAAAGGGGACAAAACTCTGTATGAAAATAGGGGGAGAGGAAATAGAGCAAGTGAATAACTTCAATTACTTGGAAACTGTAATAATGGATGATATGTATTGCTCAACAGAAATTAGGAAAAGAATTGCAATGGCAAAAGAAGGATTCAAGAGGAAACAAATTACTTTATGGACAACTCAACAAAGATCTGAGGAAAAGACTTGCCAAATGTCACATCTGGAGCATTGCACTATATGGTGCGAAGACCTGGACATTGAGGAAGGAAGTTGAAAGAAGATTGGAGGCACTATAGATCTGGATATGGAGAAGAAAGGAAAAAGTGAACTGTGAAGACCGAGTAAGGAATGAAGAAGTATTAAGGTGAGTTGGAGAAGAAAGAAACATGCTCAAAGTCAGCTGAAAGAGAAAACGGAACTGGATTGGACATTGTTTAAGGAGGGACTGTTTATTGAAGGAAGGAATAGAAGGAATAATGGAGGGAACAAGGGGAAGAGGAAAAAGAAGATATCAAATGTTGGACAATATGAAAGGAGGCAAATATTCAGAAATGAAAAGACTGGCTATCGACAGACGAAAGTGGAAGAGGCTTAATCCACGATAAGAGCTGCTGTAAGGCAGAATACCATACTACTAAATACTACTACTACTAAATACTACTACTACTTTGGTAGTATTCCCTGCGTGATTCTATTGAGTACCCCCTACATTAGATCAATAGCTTAGGGAGAACTGTCAACTGCTGAATCATCACATGGTAAGTTAGATGCATCTTGGCTGAAATTTGTTTCAATAGAATGCTCAGCAAAAACTGAAGGTGCAAATCTAGACTTGTGAATCACTTACGAGATTGGAAGGAAAGATTTCTGTTTCTTCGAAACAGCAGTCAGGCTCATTTGTGTAGTTTCTCTCAGCCAGGCACTTACAAATATCACATCTATAACTATTAACTTTTCCAGATGTCCAGGAATTAGGTCAGCAACATCCCAGAAGATTCACATGTTTTGAAAACACATTTATCAATTGGCATACATTCACATTTAGTTCCTTTATAGGCAATAGAATATTTTGTTTTCTTAAGCAGCAGCAACAATACTAGGCATCCTGATGTGATTTAGCTCCATTAAGAAGTAGGAAGGTTTTGCAAGGATACTGGCTGTCATTGAGCTTTTTCTGTTATTTTGAAACAGGTGTCATCACAGAACTTTTAATGCTTTTCATCTTTACACAGCATTCCTCTGAACAGAATTATACTTGCAATTACAGCATCTCCACATTCAACTATTGTTACATTCTCACCATGATCACCAGCAATAATCTGAACTCTTTTTGTCTCTGAAAAAGGGTCAAGTGGCAATACACCTTGTCCACACTAAATATATTTTAGTGTTTACCAATAAATCCTTTATTTAATTTGCAACTTGTGCCAACTTTTTGGCAATATCAGTGAAATAAATATTGTCAGCCTTGTCCTGCAAGCTAGTAATTTATCGTTTTGAATGTTATTTAAATATTATTCATTTAGCAAAAGCTAAACAATCTGCCAAAAGATATGTTCTGGTTCCAAGGTTTATATTGTGGATCTACCCATATGAACCTGCTAATGAGGTGTTCACAGGTGTCAGCTGTCTCAAAAACAATAATTAATTATGGCAGAGCACAATATGAAGAAATCCCCAGTAAAAGAAACATAATTCTTCTTATTACAATGAACCATCGGGGTCTTATTAGAGATCTACATTCAAACAATGAAAATCTAGGGTAGGATGTAATGGTATCAGAGTGGTCTCAGTTACCCGAGACTGCAGTGAGTGTGTTGTGCCAATGCATGTGACAAGGTTCCGTTAGATGGTGGATCTGACTTGAGTACATCGAAAGTACCATCAAGTTGCCCATCACTTAACTGCCACCATTTAATGATGATGTAATGCAGTTCAGGCATTTTTATGACATTTTGAGTCTTGTGGTAAATAATGAGGAATTACAGGGCACTGCTAAGCATTATCATTTGCTTAGTTAAATAATGTGAAGCTCACAATGCCACTGCTCATATTCTAGTGACTAGCACTTACTTTAATGTGGCCTTTAATATGGTTTGCAACAGATACAATAACACTCAGTTTCTTGCATCAACACGTGGGAAGAAACTTAGCACTCCCATCAATGACAAGGGCATGTGCAAGTGCATTTCATGCAATGCTTAACAAGGCTCCAAGCAATTGTGCATGCACCGGTGGCATTACAACTAGATGCATCCCTGCAAGACATGATTATGTTTCAGCCCCTGAAAGAAAAAGTTGACCAGTCTGTAAGAACAAAATCTGAAGCCAGTCTGAGTCCCAATAGCTCCCGGTCATCTGAAGAGAGAGTGCTTTCCTCAAAAATAAATGTGAATCATTGCAGATCACAAGACTACAGTACCACCATGGCACAGCACACCTGGGAACAAACAGCAGTATTCCTCCAATGCCAAGCACTTAGGTCATTGGAGACAAATCTAAGTTGCTATTAGAAGGCAAGGATTGTCTCCATGGGAAGTGATCGTCCTGTGCTTCAGTATATGTCAGGGCAGTATCAAATGGTAGAGCACATTTCATCAAGGTGTTCAGTCATGTTATGCTTTGCAAAAACTTACACTGATGCTCAAACTTCCTTGAACAGATTCTTGGAGTCAGAAGAACTAAATCATGTTGTAATGATGAGAAGAGCAGCAATGCAAAAACACACAAATATAGATTCCACAGGCAGGTTCATTGTTTGTCTTCTGTTTTGGGAAGAGATGAGTCAGTACGCAATTCTTTTCACACTGCAGCAAAATGCTTCTCTCAGACTGAATAGAAACTTGTGAGACAACCAAAGTTTAAAGAAAGCTATGCCGAGTTTATGAGGGAGAACAAAGACTTAGCTACCAGTAGTCATTACAGATGCCATTTTGTGTTACATGGTGCATCGTACTGTCTCTGAGGAAGACAGATCAACTACTGACAGAGTAGTGTTTGATTTTTCTACCATATTGAACATGGATTAGTAACTAAACAGTTTGCTAATGACAGGACCAATCATTCAACAGGAATTGTAATCCATAATATTGTGTTTCTGAATGCACTGCATTGCCTTCACAGCAGATATAGAGAAGACATATTGACAAGTTCTGGTAGCAGGTTAAGATCATGCTTACCAACAAATATTGTGGAATAGTGGTATGTGCAACACTTCAGGAATACCAACTGAAGACAGTCACATGACAAACGGCTTGTGCAACCTTTCTTGCAGAATGGTGTCTGTTACAACCAGCTCACAAAGAGAGTGACCACATTGAAGCAGCAAACATCATCACTAATTGTTTCTCTGTGGACAATCTTTCGTTGTGATTCAGTAAGGCCAGCAATCAAGCTCCAGCAAGATCTCACAAGGATATTTATGAAAGGTGGATCCTCACTATAGAAATGGTGCAGCAACAGTGTGACTACTCGAAAATATCCCCTCAGTGGCGCAAGAAACACAATTACCTCTACTGCTTGACAACAATGAGGATTTAAAACTTTAGGTTTACTCTAGCATCCAGCATCTTGTGAACAGTGTCAAACCACCCCCTGATGTCTACAGCTTCATAAAATGCACTGTATTGTTTGTCACTTTGTCACATTTTTATTCATTTGGATTAATTAGGCACATTGTGAGCACATGCAAGATATTTGACATTGACTATGGCAATTTAAGTTAATGTGGAATGAGCCCTTGCCTTTAGAATTGCACTCCTTGTGGCAGACACTATACAGTGTAATTTTTATGACAGACAGCAGCTGTGTTGATCATAGAGTCATTGCTGGAGGGACACCTGTCAGCATAAAGAAGTCAGTACAAGAACTGGTGGATTGTCAAAAGAATCATCATTTGATTCTGTTTCATGTACCAGAGACCTATCTGAATATTACATAGCTACAAAGTTACTTTTACATTATACTGCACAAGCTGTGATACATGAGCTTAAAAACATGAAGGCAGTTTTATTGAATTACTAAGCAACATGTGTGTGAAACTCTTGATACCCAGAGACAATAAGACCTGTCTATGAAGTGTGTGCGATATTGATTTAAAAACCAGTGAAGTATTTTAAGAAGATTTTAGGAAGTTTGTCCGGCCACAAATGTATCAAGAGGAGTGGCTCTTCTGTCATTTTAGAAAAGTACTTGGGTGTGTAATTGCAATACATATAAATATTTTTGTAAACTGTAAGTGGCAATTGGCATGTTTAATGAATACTAACTGTCGTGACGTGCGCAGGCACACAAACACACTATGATATGACCATCTGCCAGTCAGGGTTCACCAACGGCTGCCAATCATCACTCTGGAATCAGCGGAGGAAGACTGGAGCTGCTGGGTTAAATAGCCGCAAGAAAGGGAAACCGGCGTCCTTCAACCTGCCGCAGACTGTCACCTGGAATATACTTCAATGCAGCCAGAACATCCAGGTGCCACATCTTTACTATGCCAGCCACCAACCCCAGACACTGCACCCCTGTACTTCCTTGTCATCTGCCAGAAAACATTGTGAGAAAACCCCAACAAAAGAATGTAAATTCAGTTCAGTTGTTAATATTTCGATTCAATAAGGTGGCATATTCTTTGGCTTGTTATAAAATTTTGGTAGGAGAAGAAACCTTTTGGTTTTGAAGAAAGTTTATCTTTCCGTAAAATTAAGTGGTGGCCTAGTTCCACCAAATAAAATTTTTTGTTCGCTCATGGGTTGTAATCTGTGTGTGTATATATATATATATATATATATATATATATATATATATATATATATATATATATATATATATAACACAAACTGTCATATAACCTATTACTTTGGTAATGTTATATATTTCACAATGTGTATGAATGACAGTGGCTACCATAAAGTTATTTTTAAGTTCAAATAAAGGATTTACACTTTTATATGCTTTCGGAGTTCTCTCTCTCTTGTGCATGAAATCTGGTGCAGGTGAATGAAGCATTTCTGCAAGGTGGGACAATAGCTGCTTTATCGTGCTTCACTGTATCTGCTGATTTGAGTTGTTTATTCCATGCCGTCTCAATCTGGTTCAGTTATGTGCCATGCCCTTAGACCTGTGAGCACTGTGAGTACTGCCATTACATCAATAGAATGAAAATGAAGTTGATTGTCACTAAGATTCCATATACTATGTACAGCCTTTAGTTGTTAAGGAGAGATTCTCTTCTAGATGAAGATGCAGTATGTCAGTATTCTTTGATAAACATTTTGGATTGTTCATAGAGAATTTAGACTTTAGGTAACATTTCAGTTACCAGTGCAGAAGAAGTTGCAAAGGTTCTGGGGTCAGGAAACCAACTAGAGTGCTGGACATAATGTTACTGAAGTTGTGGTAAATAGGATGAGCAGAAAGAAGTTTACTTCATTAAGTAAGTTGGAAGTGTGCAGGGCAGCACACAAAATCAGGAAGTATTGTAATGGCTGAAACCTCTGGGCTGATTAAATTTGTGGAAAGAGGTCAGGAAGCAATGTGATGTGAATTATATGCTACAAAATCTAACTTTCTTGCTCCTGGTGAAACTCACATGTGCTCTGCCAGGCGCAGGGGTGCTGCCTGACTGTCCCCTCTTCCCCAGTATCGGGGACAGCTCCTCTTGAAGAGGTCCTGATTGACAGAAAAAGAAATTGGCAGTTAATGCAACGAACATTTTACCTGCAAACCTAAAGCAACCAAATAAAATAAGATTGTTTCAACACAAAATGAAAGATAATTGAATCATTTATGTCAGTCTTTTCAAATCCCTACTGATAAGTGAATGATCAGCATCTAATCTACTCAATTATACACAAGAATCAATATTACTAACAAACTTCCAGAAAGCCAGAACTTTACTCCAGTTGGAGGCTGGCTACCTGAAGACCTTCAAGGCAAACAAACATTTACCATCAACATTTCAAAACAGTACTGAACAAATTTTAAAATTTTAAATCCTGTAGTCATCTGCCTATTAAAACACACAACCTTATGTTACAGAGTTAACTCACTGTGCCAAGTTCTACAGTTACAAACAGTGAATAAGACTGTATAAGCAGCCTCACTCACTGCATGCATATACTCACACTATATTAATCCAGTCTTTTGCAAAGAGAGAACATAGTGACTAGCAAAAAGCTTCACCCACAATTTCAAACTATCATGAATTTTTCTCAGGTATACCCAACACAAAGTTATAGGAAAAATGTTTATCGCTTACAAGATTTTTGCTGTTCACACAGTAAAATTGCCACACCAAACACATACAATGTAACTCTCCTTTCTTTACTTACTGATGAGTAGATGCAGCCAGGAGAATGAGTGGCAAATGGGTGGGGTATTTCTCAGCTGGATTCTTTGTAGAAGTGGGGCAGGAAGAAAAGCGGATGGTTATGACAACATGACGGAATAGGAGACACAATAGGATTGAGGTGCAAGTGGGTGATGTAGCATCTGACTGCTGCCTTAAAATCCATCCTTATACCACACAACAGATGGCTGTCTGTTGCTGCCATGTTAAGAAGCCTGAAATCCAAACTCAATGCCTATGATCTTGCCTGTGACAGCCACAGCATAGTTCCCATCCATGAGCCATGTGACACTGGACAACTTTCAAGCATTCCTCCAATGATCAGCCTTTATAGGTCACTGCAGAGTGGAGCACCACCCAATCCAAGTTCCAGGCACAACTCCAGTTATCTACTTTGGAGTGCTGTGACTATATTCCTAGCAGTGCAGCACACAATATTGGTATTTCAAGTGCAGCCTATACTGATGGTGCCTACAGCAGTGTTTGTCAGTTGTTAGAAGACAGAGTGCAGGAATGTAAGCTTCAACAATAGTTCTCATATTAGTGCCAATCTTTTAGTGGATCAGGACAATGTCTACCTTGCCTTCACTGGAAAGCTGTTTCATTTGCTGCATGTTACCGTGTACAATGTGTGTGTTGCAATGAAGCCTATTCAGGAACATCTCTCTTCTTGTGCACTTTTCCTTACTTTTCTGTCTCTGAAAATTTATTTCCATTGTCTTGTGTTCCATCAGGTAGCATTCCGATCTGTGTTCATGTGCTTCCACACCAAGCTTGATGGTTCTGCTCCATGTTTAAAAAAACATTGCTTTTGTTTCCTTTGGGTTGCAGATGACTATACACTTTTGTATTCTCATGTTCTGTGATTCTTTGCCTCATTCTTACCTGTTTTATCTTGTGCCTGTCTTGTGCCGCTTCATCCCTTCATTCTGGTATCTTCCTGCCAGTGTCATTACACCACACAATCCCTCCTTCAAGATGTCCTGGCCTGATTGCTGTATTTTCTTCCAGGTCTGCACCTCCTTGATGGCACTGCCATCTCCTCCATGGGAATAACAGTTTTCATATTTTTTGCTGCTTTGAGTGACAACTTTACCCCTGAGTACAGCACACAACATTGGAATCTAGGACATCACCAGTGCACCTTGCAGTGCCCTACTTGCACCTTCATGAATGATTCTCTTTAGTGACAACATTACAGCCTGTCAGGACTATTTACGCATTGCTTTTGCTAGTAAGTGGTTTCACTTGCTGAGTATTATGTTGTTCCTTCCGTGTTGCAATGATATTCTAATGTTCATGGCTACCTGAGCACATTTCTTTCTTGTGCATGGATCATCCAGAATTGGTGGTACATCGGACCATGAGTGTGGGTGGCAGGTTGGGCAAGGGAATTCCTTGTTTAACTCCCTATAGAAGATGAGGCAGAATGACAAACACATTGGTCTGGGAACAGACTGTAGAGAAAGGCTTAGTGGGAAAAATTTTATGAGCAAAGGCAATGGCATCCCACATAAATCAAGAGGACAAGATGTGTTATTGTATGTACATTATCTTTGGATACAGTATCTGTACATTTGTGAGGGCTAATCTAAAACTACAGTCAGGATTTTCACATGGTTTTGCATTAATAGACACACGGGTGAGTTAGCAAGGTTGGTTTTTATAGCCTATTACTGCAATGCCAGACATGTCCAGCCATTGATACTTAGTGTTAGCTGTGGTAGCTATGAGAAATGTAGAAACAGTTTTTGATGTAAAGAAATGGTCAGAATGTTAATTTTTCTGAACAGTCTACTTACAAGACACAGACATAAGTTCTCTTTCATAATAAGTCATCAGTGAACATATACATCCATGACTAGAAGTGTAGCAAATATTGTAGTATAATACCTTCACTGACTTTGCCACCCACAAAGAAGGGAAAGATAAGAAGCTCCTTCCACAAAACATACAGTGCTCGGTTCTGTAGAAATACAGCAGAAATATACATTTCTAACACCAACTGTCAGCCTGTGTGGTCAGATAGTACGCAAACTCAACAACACATCACAGTCCCACACAGAAATTTGACATTCCTACAGATGTGTGGACTCAGAAACAAACATTCTGGCAGGTCCCTTAAGTCCAATGGTTCACAGAAGAGTTAAGGGAGCCTCTGAAAATGTTGGTACCAAATACTTCATAGGGTAGTGCTGAATTTATCAACTACAGCGTGTCAAACTAGATTCACACCCCAATATTTAATGTCATTTTCTCCCCTAAGAGGCTGTACAAAAATATTCTGTTTTGAAATTCAAATCGTCCTCAATGAATGAAAAATGAGTACATAGAAAATATTTTTCATCCAAGAGCAAACTTCAAATGGAATACTCCCATTTCTAAATATTTTTGATGGGAGAATCATGGAAGTGAAGGAGTGAAATGACAAGGAAGAGTGCTTGGTAGTGGAGACGTAATGTTTTCTGTTCATCTGTAGAATAGCCAACTTGCATTGGAGCTCTCATGTTACTTTATGTGATATTATTTCTTGGTCAAAGAGGCTTGGCAGTCAGAGGTTCCGCTCAGGAAATAGCAGATACAAACAAAGAAAATCTCTTGTGAATATTAGTACCCTTATTTCTACAATGATCCAATACATAAGCAAGGTCAGATACCAACAAGTGTCTGGAAAGATTTTACATGTGCATTATCTGATATGCGATGCTCACAATGAACACATTTCTAGTTGTCATGTCACTGGTGCCATATTGGAACAGAGAGAAAATAAAACATATTTCTCAATTACTGTTGCTGCAACTCCAGATTCAAATCACACTGAACAAACAACATTCACCCTGCATTATATTTACTGTGATAAGGATACTGATAAATGTCAAACACTTGACTGGTTTTTGGAATTTGTAGATTGTAATCAGGAAACAAGAGTAAAATTGTTAGAAATATTTTACTGAATTTCCTGTCTTCCCAGTTTTTACAAGATTTTTACCATCTTTCTCTTCCCAGGTATATTAAGATCCTTGTTACCCTATGTTTTGTTACTGCAATACTACTCTAGCCATATCTGTGTAAGTATCCAGTGCCTATTGTTTAGAGCGACTGACCATGAAGCATAACTGGTGAAAAAAGTATGACTAAAAAAATAATTTTGTGACCTGAGTAATCATTCATGACCCTACAACCCTTGCCACACGTCCACGGCATCACACAAAACTATATTTATGCATCAGACCAGTAATTACATGCATAATTTGCAATGAAAGTATGACAACTCTGAACCACTGGTTCTTAGCAACAAGTAATGTTATAAATAAATGTTTTGATGTTCCCTGAGAATATCATCTTTAGAACCAACAGTAAAATTTTCCCTTATTTCCAATCAAAAGAAACTGCAAAAGTGGACATCCCCACAGTTTTTTTCTTTTCGTACAGAAGAAATTGGGGATTTTGCAGCTTCTCAGGATTCCCACATGGAAAAGATGGCATATTAAAGCAACAAAAGTCCTGTCTATACCACACCTAAGACAAAAGAACCAACCAATTTGATCTCCTGGTTTTGAGGAAGTGCATAACGTTTACATTTTTACCCTGTACTGTAGGATAGTTGCACTATCACAATTCTTCCTACAGGGATACAAATCGTCATGCATAAACCGATTGCAATTGTAAAGATGTGGTTAGTGTTTTAATAAGAAATTACATATACTCTTTATTTTATCCCAATGAGCACATTTTGTTTATCTCCAATATTCCTCAAACTGTCAAGTTTCATGTCAAACCACCTTTAAAATAACAATAAAATTGGGTTAGTATAACAATACCATGAAAATCAATTTTTAACTTATGCAAGCTTCCAGAGCCACACCAAGTATGTTACATTGTCAATAAAATTCGGTTGCTATATTTCTAGATAGCGGCCAGCCCTGTATCATGCTCCATGGCAATCTGATGGCTGGGTTCAGTTTGAAAAACCTGATGTTTATTTTACCTGCCATTATCTTTGTGCAAACAATGACATTCACATTAACTTGTTCTCCCCTTATTGCACTTTCAAAAATGCTAAATGCAGAAGGATAAGCATATATTTGACAGTTCTGTGTAATGTGTACAGCTGAGGAAGATTGCAGAGACAATGACCATTTGAATCAGTTCAACAATGCCACCTGTCATGAAGCAGAATTGTGACAAAATTATTTCTGGACAGTGACATTCCTGAAGTGTACCTTTCTGCCCATGTTCCAGCATGAAAGCAATGGTTCATCTTAGGGATGAGATATGAAGGTGGCTTCACCCCAAACCCAATGTCCACTATTTCCGTCTTCTTCAGTATCGACTATCGAGGAAAAATGGATGAAAGTTTCCCCACATGAGTTCAATCATTTAAAGGAGAAGTGTGGACACACCTCATCTTGAAGTCCACTAATAGGTGCTCAAACACATTTGATTCCAGAGTAGGAGTAGTAGAGTAGAGTAGAGTAGAGTAGAGTAGAGTAGAGTAGAAACACCAACCTCCAACTGTGGGCTCTTATTGTTACTCACCTGGTGTGTGTGCAGCTGGAGACCTGGAACTGGGGCCAGGCTCCGGCTCCAGATGACGCTGCCTGGTCTTAGCCCCAGCACCTCCAGCTGTAAACACACAGAGGAAAACTTCTTTTAAAATCTTTATCTACTGCTTTAATGATGTGTTCCTATTATACCTCCAATGATGCGTATAAGCATATTTTATGAATATAACAGAGGGAAACATTCCACGTGGAAAAAAATATATCTAAAAAGAAAGATGATGAGACTTACCAAACAAAAGCGCTGGCAGGTCGATAGACACACAAACAAACACAAATATACACACAAAATTCAAGCTTTCGCAACAAACTGTTGCCTCATCAGGAAAGAGGGAGAGGGAAGGAGAGGGAAAGACGAAAGGATGTGGGTTTTAAGGGAGAGGGTAAGGAGTCATTCCAATCCCGGGAGCGGAAAGACTTACCTTAGGGGGAAAAAAGGACAGGTATACACTCGCACACACACACATATCCATCCACACATACAGACACCAGGAGAAGGTGAATACAAAGGGAAACTACTGGCAAAAACAGAAGGAGGAAATAAGACGACAGAAAAGACTTCGAAATGTAACAGTGACAATAACAAACGTCATTGTTGGGTTCAAATTAATGATATGAATATAACAGAGGGAAACATTCCACGTGGAAAAAAATATATCTAAAAAGAAAGATGATGAGACTTACCAAACAAAAGCGCTGGCAGGTCGATAGACACACAAACAAACACAAATATACACACAAAATTCAAGCTTTCGCAACAAACTGTTGCCTCATCAGGAAAGAGGGAGAGGGAAGGAGAGGGAAAGACGAAAGGATGTGGGTTTTAAGGGAGAGGGTAAGGAGTCATTCCAATCCCGGGAGCGGAAAGACTTACCTTAGGGGGAAAAAAGGACAGGTATACACTCTGTATGTGTGGATGGATATGTGTGTGTGTGCGAGTGTATACCTGTCCTTTTTTCCCCCTAAGGTAAGTCTTTCCGCTCCCGGGATTGGAATGACTCCTTACCCTCTCCCTTAAAACCCACATCCTTTCGTCTTTCCCTCTCCTTCCCTCTCCCTCTTTCCTGATGAGGCAACAGTTTGTTGCGAAAGCTTGAATTTTGTGTGTATATTTGTGTTTGTTTGTGTGTCTATCGACCTGCCAGCGCTTTTGTTTGGTAAGTCTCATCATCTTTCTTTTAAGCATATTTTATCATACACAGAAGTGTAGTGAGCCTACAACTCATTTCAGCAGCCATTATTAAGAAAAAGAGACCCATGACCATTGCATGTTTGTGAAATAGTAAGAAAGAAAGAAAGATAGAAAGAAAGAAAGAAAGCTTTTGGCATTGTTCTCCGGGACACACATTTTATGAACTGTGCTTATACATGATACTCCCGAGGAATGATGCGCAGAACTATGCCCTATTAACAATATACTTAAAAAAGTAATATTATTAATACAGTATGAAAATAGTGACCTTAAACAACATATCATACATAAATGTACAGATATTGTTCATTAGATTTATTTGTGTTTTGTATGTGGTGACATATGTCGGGGGACAATATGCACATTCAGCAGTGGACGCCTATTGCAGTGGCTTCGAGTGAGAAAGAGTGTGTGTGTGTGTGTGTGTGTGTGTGTGTGTGTGTGTGTGTGTGTGTGTGTGTGTGAAAGTATAATTTGTTAAATCAAAAGTAATACAGTAAGTTATTTATAAAAATGTGACGTAGCAAAGACATTAATTATGTATTTTAAAGTAATTATTAAAAGGGTTTCAGGAAAGTATAGAAGATAAGGTAAAGAAGATAGTTTGTCATTTGACTAAATAGTTACACCACAACACATCTGACTGTAGTGTTAGGAGAAAAAAAGACATGAAACTGAAGCTGTGGTTGACAGAGGAGTGAGACAGGTGCTGGCGTCTTGCACAACTAAGCAAGTGAGCACAAAATGTGATATTAAGTGACCACAGGCTAAATTTATAGTAGTAGGCAAAACGCAAGGGGGGAACAGCAATATTAATGTGCTAATGGTAAACTGCAGGAGCGTCTATAGAAAGGTCCCAGAACGGCTCTCATTAATAAATGGTCATAACGCCCACATAGTACTAGGGACAGAAAGTTGGCTAAACCAGATGTAAACAGGAATGAAATTTTAAACTCAGATTGGAATGTATAATGCAGAGACAGGCTCGACAGTGAAGGGGGAGGTGTGTTTATAGTGATAAAAAGTACAGAAGTATCGAAGGAAATAGACGGAGATCTGAAATGTGAAATAATTTGGGTGAAGTTCATGGTTAAAGTGGGCTCAAACATGATAAATGGATGTCTCTACAAGCCCCCTGGCTCAGCAGCTGTTGTGGCAGAGCACCTGAAGGAAAATTTGGAAAATATTTTGAGTAGATTTCCTGACCATGTTGTAGTTCTGGGTAGAGATTTTAATTTGGTGGCTATAGACTGCGAGACTCAAACGTTTGTAACGGGTGGCAGGGACAAAGAATCCAGTGAAATGTTTTTACGTGCATTATGTAAAGACTACCTTGAGCAGTTAAACAGAGAACGTACTCGTGGCAATCACATATTAGACCTTCTGGTGACAAACAGCCCCGAACAATTTGAAACAGTTAATACAGAACAGGGAATCAGTGATCATAAAGTGATTACTGCATCGATGATTTCAGCCATTAATAGAAATATTAAAAAAGGCAGGAGGATTTTTCTGTTTAGCAAAAGTGACAAAAAGCAGATTTCAGAGTACTTGACAGCTCAATGCAACAGTTTTGTCTCGAGTAGCGATAGTGTTGAGGATCAGTGGACAAAGTTCAAAACCATTGTACAGTATGCATTAGACGAGTATGTGCCAAGTGAGTCATAGGAGATGGAAAAGAACCACCATGGTACAACAACCGAGTTAGGAAACTGCTGCGGAAGCAAAGGGAACTTCACAGCGAACATAAACATAGCCAAAGCCTTGCAGACAAACAAAAATTACATGAAGCGAAATGTAGTGTGAGGAGGGCTATGCAAGAGGTGTTCAATGAAATCGAAAGTAAAGTTCTGTGTACTGACTTGGCAGAAAATCCTAAGAAATTTTGGTCTTATGTCAAAGCGGTAGGTGGATCAAAACAAAATGTCCAGACACACTGTAAC
Organism: Schistocerca nitens; assembly: GCF_023898315.1. Classification (NCBI taxonomy): domain Eukaryota; kingdom Metazoa; phylum Arthropoda; class Insecta; order Orthoptera; family Acrididae; genus Schistocerca; species Schistocerca nitens. The sequence goes on along the minus strand of NC_064620.1, from coordinate 624,441,539 downwards.
CAAAATGGTACTGAAACAGAGGATGACAGACAAAAGGCTGAAATACTAAATGTCTTTTTCCAAAGCTGTTTCACAGAGGAAGACTGCACTGTAATTCCCTCTAGATTGTTGCACAGATATCAAAATAGTTGACAGAGGGATAGAGAAACAATTAAAATCACTCAAAAGAGGAAAGGCTGCTGGACCTGATGGAAAACCAGTTCGATTTTACACAAAGTATGCAAAGGAACTTGCCCCCCTTCTTGCAGCGGTGTACCGTAGGTCTCTAGAAGAGCATAGCGTTCCAAAGGAGTGGAGAAGGGCACAGATTACCTCCGTTTTCGTGAAGGGACATCGAACGGATGTGCAGAACTATAGACCTATATCTCTAACGTCTATCAGTTGTAGAAGTATGGAACACGTACTATGTTTGAGTATAATGACTTTTCTGGATACAAGAAATTTACTCTGTAGGAATCAGCATGGGTTTTGAAAAAGACCATCGTATGAAACCCAGCTCACGCTATTCATCCATGAGACTCGGAGGGCCATAGACACGGGTTCCCAGGTAGATGCCATGTTTCTTGACTTCTGCAAGGTGTTCAACACATTTCCCCACAGTCGTTTAATGAACAAAGAGCATATGCACTATCAGCCCAATTGTGTGATTGGATTGAAGAGTTCCTACATAACAGAATGCAGCATGTCATTATCAATGGAGAGAGGTCTTCCGAAGTACGAGTGATTTCAGTTGTGCCGCAGGGGAGTGTTGTAGGAACGTTGCTATTCACAATATACATAAATGACCTTGTGGATAACACCGGAAGTTCACTGATACTTTTTGCAGATGATGCTGTAGTATATTGAGTGGTTGTAACAATGGAAAATTGTACTGAAATGCAGGAGGATCTGCAATGAATCGATGCATGGTGCAGGGAGTGGCAATTGAATCTCAATGTTGACAAGTGTAATGTGCTGCGAGTACATAGAAAGATCCTTTCTCATTTAGCTACAATATAGCAGGTCAGCAACTTCAAGCAGTTAATTCCATCAATTATCTGGGAGTAGGCATTAGGAGTGATTTAAAAGGAATGATCATATGAAGCTGTTCGTTGGTAAAGCAGATGCCAGACGGATTCATTGGAAGAATCCTAAGGAAATGCAATCTGAAAACAAAGGAAGTACGGGCTTTTGTTGAAGTTTGGAGAACTTACCTTCACCGAGGACTCTAGCAGTATATTGCTCCCTCCTACATATATCTCGCGAAGAGACCATGAGGATAAAATCAGAGAGATTAGAGCCCACACAGATGCATACTGATGATCTTTCTTTCCACAAACAATACGAGACTGCAATAGAAGGGAGAACCGATAGAGGTACTAGAGGTACCCTCCACCACACACCGTCAGGTGGCTTGTGGAGTATGGATGTAGATGTAGATCTAGTCTGCACACACCACCTGTCATAGCCAAGCACAGAAAATGTGGCAAACCTAGATAATTTAAAGATATAGTGTCTGTTCTTTTGGTCACACATCCATAACAACAGACACCATACCTTTATAAATCCACGTGCCTAATGCCATATTTGCCTTTCAGTCCAGATGCACGATGTTGTCTTATTTCACAGAAACACAATAGACCTGCAAGCAAAGTAGAACAACATACTGGGAACAACATGCTGTAGTGTCCATCATATGGAGATTTGGGTTAGATAGGAAACATGATCTGACAGCCAGAGCAATTAAGGTGACCACTCATGTAAAGTGAGGAAACAGGAAGTCAACTATGTACATATACTGCTTTGCATTATTGTGTTTCCAGTCAGGAACTACTCATTTAAGGGAATGCATTTGTAAGAAAACCCACATTGACACAGCTCCTTCAGTGATACTGAACATATTAAACAATAGGTTAACAACAAAGGGTGTAGGCATGTGTGCTAAAGGTACAAGTCCTTATAATGCTGTTTCTGGTGAAGGTTTTAAAGAACTAGGCCAATGATTAATAGATCTAGGTGCACACTCAGCACTTCATATGTACTGAATACATCAGCACAACACCACATATCAATGGTGTCTGCCATGTCTTGTGTTTGGAAACAAATCTGATCCATTCATTAACAGTAGTTGCTGTTAGCAACATAATGCATATCTTACTCTTCATCTTTGAGCTTGCATTCAGTACTGCTCAGTTTTGTCTCAGGATTGTTCTTCCACCGCTATTAGTTCTACATGAACAGTGACACACACAACTATGGATAACGTAGCTCACTTAGAATTGGCCGACATGTAGTTTTGGTATGGGTTCATTGAATGCTGTGGAATGATTACACTGTGCTGAACTATTCCCACAGCAAAGGCCACCACACCACAGTTTCATCAATGTGTAGTGGCATTAACCTGCGTTTTGTGTTTTGATGTTTAAATACGCAAACTCTTCCATTTTTGCAAAAGTTTTTCATAGAAACCATTGTAATATGGGTAACAGACTAAATCAATCAAACTTACTGTGCGACAAGCTGCTGTAGACAGTGTGTTCCTTATACCAAAATACTTAGGGACCCCAGAACAATGTCTAGATGTATGTCTGTGGAGTTTTGTTCATTATTTCATAAAAGATACAATTTCAATATACTGTATATTTGTTACTAAGCAAATAATACATGTGTCACAATTTAATCTTGAGAAACAACAACCCAGTCAGCTTTGTAAGTCAGTTGTTCCTGACACTGAAGTAGTAATTATGTATACATTACTTATGTAGTTCAAAAGTCATTAATTACTTAAGATACTATTTCAAGTCACCACCTATCCCTGTACACTGTCACACTTTCCTAAAATTCTGATAACTTGCAGTCTGCAATTTTCTGCACATGGTGGCATCCGTACGTTTCCGAAATAATTTGGCTCTGAGCTAAAATTATTAAAGCTAAAGCTAAAGCTAAAGATAAAGCTAAATCTTTGAGCTAAAATTATTAAAAATTTAAATTGTTTAGTTACTTAAAAATAGCAACTGTTGGAAATCAGGGATAACTTGTTGAATATCAAGAAAGAAGCACCTTATGGTGTAAACCAAAGATATAAATCATTTAGTACATGAAAGAATAAGTCCTAAAACTCATCTATTTACCACAACAACATCATTAACAACAACAACAACAACAACAACAACAACAAAAACAACAAAGACAGCATGAAGGATGAGTCAGAGCATCCTTGGTGTTCTTCCAATCTTAAGTTCAGAAGGAAATTCTTCACAGGCACCTTGAATGTGAACTCATTACTAACATTTGGTAAACAGGAGTAACTTTGAATTCTCTTAGACAAGCACGACATACAAATTTTAGCAGTACAAGAAACAGAATTTTTCGACAAAAATGTTACATAATCAAAGAAAACAACAAAATTTTTTGAGGAGAAACCAGCAATAAGAATTATAAAAGGTATGCCAATAATTGGTACTGCATTCTATATTCACAAAAAGTTTGAATATGATGTGCCAATTTCAATCCCATTCAGAAAGACACACTTCTCACCGTGAAATGCAAAAATAAACAGTATAGTTTTTAATTGACACATTCCGATTAATGATGATAAGAAAAATATGAGAGAAGTAGCAGCATTTGATAACTTATTAAAGACAAAATATCAAAATTTACGTAGGCTCAAAAGAGACAATACAACATTTTAAGAAGAAATTAAAATAGGAAAATCAGGAAAATGGGAAGAATTATCCAAAGCAATCAACAGGGCAGTGAAGAATCTATTGGTACAACAAAAAAGAAGAAAGTCTGGTGGAATGAAACCTGTGAAAAAGCAGTTGCAGAAACAAAATGGCAATGTTCTTGGAAGACTAAGCACTCTGATGAATTTGAAGTGCAAAGGAAAGAAACTGAAAGAATAACAAAGGATGCTAAATGGTCTTTTGGGAAGTGTAAACTTCTTGACATGCAAAACAGCTTTGTTAAAAATCACACCCAGAATTTCTATAGGATGTTTAAAAATCACCTAAAGGGCTGCCAAGCTTTAAGTATTTACTTCAGAAAATAAAATGGTAAAATAAGCAAAATAAGCAAATAACCTGTGAATTAATGAGAAAGTATGGTACTTTCAACAAATCTCGAACTCTGGAGAACTGAACTGTCAGCTATAATTTCCACATCTTCATGGAAAAACAGAAGCAAATCCACCACCTACAGCCAAGGAAATCTATAAAAAAAGGCAATAAATACCTTGAAAAACAACAAAGCCAGCGGAGAAAATTATAAAATGGTCTCAACCAAAAAAGATGAATTCAGACCGTATTTTAAGAAATATGGGAAACTGCAAAGATGCCAAAAGGCTCTAAAGTGGCTCTTAACCATCCTGTGCACAAAAAAGGCAATAAGCATAATGTAAATAGCTCCAGAGATGTGTCTCTACTGTCAGTGAGCAGGTAGAAGCAACACTTGATAGCTACTTGTGAGAATATCAGAATGGATTTAGAAAGGGCAGATCTTCCTCAGAACAGAATTTCAATATCAAGTCCATAATCTGCCACACTTACAAACTCTAAGGGCATAGCTTTAACATTTATATATTTTAAAAAGGCAATTAAATTTTTGGGACAAATGATAAATGGAGATACCATGTGGTATAACCATGAATGTTTACAACACAAGGTCTCTGTCTAACAATTTGAAAATATAGCACTACTACCCAGTTGCAGAGCCAGGTGAAGGTTTAGTGTTGAATAACAAATTACACAAATTTTAAGTCATAGATAGAAGAATCATTTGAAACATGCTCACTGTGCTAAGAAATATGGAGGTGTAGATATTGGGAAGTAACAAATAACTAAATCACAACATAGAAAACATAGTTAAAATGCTACAGAAGAGGTGATCGCTATTTTTGGACACTTATATTGAATAAACAGCAGCAGCTTCACCAAATAGATTTTTAAATATATTTGTAACAAGAAAGCAACAACAACATGGATTCAAGAAGTTGGCAAAGATTTGCAAAGAAGCATAAGTATAAAGATGCAACATAAAGACAGTCTTAAGAAGAAATTGTTGCAAATGAAAGGATACAAGGCAGGAGGGAGAAGAGAACAGGGTCATAATTGTCTGAGGAGATAAAAGGATACGTAGTGAGAAGATGAAAGAAACCAGGAGGAAGAAGAAAGAAGAAGAACAAAGGCGGAAGCATTAAGACTGCATGTGGTCACTGGCAGACCCAAATGGAAAAAGAAAAGTGGGAGAATAGTGTGCCAAATCATTAATATACATCCACAGCAAGGGCCACACACTTCCCTAGAGCACATCTAAAGTTACTTCTACTACGTTCTGTGAAGCTCTAGGCTGTGTCTTACCTACCAATATATCCTCAGTCTGGTCACAAATTGTATTTCCTTTGTACATATCTTAGTGCAAAAAAACATCAATATTTTATGATGCTGGTACACCATTAGATTGACAAGTTTTGGAACACAGAAGAGATACATCTTTAGTGCATCCTGTTAAATCTGTTATTGCTATATATGCAGCTGATACCAATAATGGTGAGCAAATTATTCATGCCTGAAGTCAGCCTTTCCATTCTTTGTGCTTTTATTGTTAGGGGCATTACACATGATCTAACAAGTTCATATGCCTACAGTCCAAAGGTTACAGTGTGCTTTTCCACTATTTTTATAAATTACATTACCTTGTTCTCACATAATGTGGGCAAACACTCTTCAGCAAATAGTCAACCTATGGATGTTATGTTGACAAGGCACTGCTAGATTTTAACTGAAAATGGCTGAATGGGTAAAACAACTTTAAAATGTTAATTGCCTTTGAGTTACAGCCTCAAAAAAAATTAACAATATTAGGTTGGTACATAAGTTCATAGAGTTTCTGTTTTGCATGCTGGTGTTCTGGTTGCTATGGGTGGCCGAATGTGACCTATCCACTTGCTTGTTATTGATTAGAATGTGAATAGCACTGACCATTCCTATCCTCTACCATTAATGGTGACTAAACATTTTGTCTTTATGCTTAATGTAAGTGGAAGAATGGAAAGGACTGCTTGAGTCTGAGCAAAGGAGAAACTCCCCATACAAAAACGGGTGTGCATCCACAAAAGATAATGTTATGCATCTGGTGGAAAAGAGATAATGTTTTTTTCTACAAATTCCTTCCCCGAGGTGTAATCTTCACTGCTGACATTTATTGTTTACAACAGACCTCCTGCAGATGCAATCAAGAACAACAACCAGGAAGACTATTAGCTAGTCCACAATAACACCCACCAGAATTCTACTAGACTGACGAACACTATACCAGAGTTGGGTTCAGAATTCATTCTGCACCCACCTTTTTCACCTGATTTTTTCACCTTTTCTGCTCCGTCAAATGACCTTCACCAAACTTCCTTTTTAAGTGAAAATACACTGTGAACATCATTGTACGAGTTCTCCACTACAAAACCACATTACTTCTAGAGTTGCTAATTCAGAATGTTACCCCAGTATTTATAGACTGTAGTAAACAGTGAAGCAGATTATGTTACTGATGATGACAGAAGCCTCCATTATGCATAACCATGTTTATTGAACTTTAAGACAACACTATATTCTTGTGCATCAACTTGAGGACCTGTGTTGGGCAGTTCAGGTGAGAAGGTCAGGATGGAGCTATGTGCAGGAAAGGTCAGGATAGGTGATAGTGAGTACTGAGGCAAGGAGGATTGTGTAACTTAAGGATGGGTTAAGGGGAATTCCCGTATGTTTAAATAAGGAAAGCTGGTATGGGAGTGGAGTCTCCAGGCCACAGGTTGTGAAGCTGCCAACAAGTCAGGCATCTTGTGCACAACAGCATGTTGTCACGGCGTAGTCAATTGCATGCTTGCCGTATGCGGATTGAGAGCAATTGTGGTTCAGAAATGGGCCAGGCTATTTCAGACATCAGTCACATGGCAAAATACTGGTTTGGGGGAGAGAAGAAGGATTACAGGGACGCTATTCTTCATTTCAAGACATGACAATGAGGTTTCAAATCACTGGCTATGAATGTGGTTGACTTTTTCCAGTCCCCAATAATATTGGAAATTATCCTCTTCAAGAATCTCAGCTATGTTGAGTGGCAGTTGTATGCTTAAATATATTTACCTCAAGATGATGAGCTAAATATGTGCCATGATTACACAATAAAGTGTGTGGGGTCTAAACATTGCTGCTTATCGTAGTGTGCCAATTGGCAATCATTACTTACCTTCATTGTGAGCTATTTTTAAATGTCAGTTTGATACTTAACAATTTCTCTTCTTTATCTTTGATCACATTTCCCTCGCAGTCTACCACAGTATACATTATGGACACAACTATCTGTTGTAGTTATGATGACACTGCCAATTATACACTATGAATTATGCACTAGATAATTAATATCCAGTGTCAAGTTTAAGTATAAAATTTTGAACAACTGTTTCACTAAACTAATTTAGCATACCACAAATAAAGGATTAAAGTCAAAGAAGAAGACTAAAAAGGAAGTACCACAGAAGAAAACATTTACATGCAGTCATTAATGTATAATTAAGCTACTGAAGAAAGCAAAAAGCCTCACCTGCCAACAGCTCCTCGATCCGTATCTTTTTAGGGAGCTGAAAAAAAAAGATAATATTAATAATAATAATAACAACAATAACAATAATAATATATATGAACTGAATTTAAGTGTAAATCAAACGCCTTTGAACATGGCAGTAGTATGTCATGTCACTGCAATGCTCATCTCTGTATTAGTAAGATGGTAAATTAAAATAGTATTGGAGATAACAAATCAGGTGCAGATACAAGTAGATAGATGTGAAAGTTTATTGAAGTGACATTTATGAAAACTGCATAATGATCCAAGTGAATAATCACAAAATATTTGAGTTTCAAGTGAACTCAATTATGTGAATTCACTAGAGCTGCCAGCTGCCACGTACAGCCACTGTCACAGAGCAGACAAAGGTGGCCAGGAAATGCAAGTCAGCATGGTGGGAATGCAGACCTCAGCTGCCAGATGTTTGAAGGTTGGTGTAAGCATACTCCCAGTGACAAATACAGTATAGTTTGCAAAAATGAACACTACCTCAGCTATGACCTGGTGAAATAGTCCAAGAGATCATGAAAAGGGAAAGGAGTAACAGACCATTATAAAATTACAGGTTGTCAGTCAGGAGGTAGGAAGTAGGAGATGATATATCACATAATTGTCTCCATTGTATTCCAGGTTACTGATCACCAACAGATCCCTAACTTTTGAGGCTTGGTGGTTCTAGTCCCATTTAGCAGACATCACAAGACATACGCCACACAGTGTAGTAGAGTTTTGGTAGCTTAGAACTGTAACTTCATATATCAATCCCTTTCTTTTTTATTGGCAGTGTGATGCTGAGAAGAAGCACTAAAGGTCACATGATCACTGTGAATCCCGATCACAGCAATGTTATCTTTTTGCAAATAATGTAATGAGTGCATACCTATGCAACTGGAGGACACTGACCTCAACTTTACATTATTATTTTATAGGATTTGTCTATTTATGGACAGACTGACCAGTCCCAGAGTATTGCATCTTAGAATAATTCATCATCAGGGTTCATATGTTTGAATCTAACATGCTATTACCTGTCCTGGAGCATGTTGATGATGTGGTCACGGATACTTAAGATAGAGGGTCATGCAACCCTTTTAGGTTGCTTCTTACTGATGCACGTAGACAGTTCAAGGTACAGTGTTGGTTCGGATCCAGAAAGTTATTTTCCCACTATGTGAAAATATGTATTTTGTGTGTGTGTGTGTGTGTGTGTGTGTGTGTGTGTGTGTGTGTGTGTGTGTGTGTGTGTGTGTGTGTGTGTTAGCACACAGTCTGTTAGCCACCATACTACAGTCGTGAATTACTGCAGTTCAAGTGGCTACAGCAGACTGCAAATGTGACAAACATAGCACTGTGGGCATCCAAATAGCTGTTGATGGCATTCATCTGTGGCCACTGGCATCAGTGAACCAGCCTCACTGCATTGTAGCTGTACACACAGACAAGTGAGACTGATGTGTTTCATAGCGAACACTTAATACTGTGGATGGCGTTAAGGTGCTATGCAGAAATGTATGTCTAATTTACAAAGAAGATAGTGTACATGTCTGAGTTGACTATGTGACAGTGGGATCGATGATATAGGCATCACAATGCAAAAGTATTGTGACAGCTTAACATGTATTCATATTGACACTGCAGAGAGGAACAGTGGGAGTGAGGAAACAGCACACCAGTATGGGAGTTCCAACATCTCCAAAATTTTATATCCTGCAACGAAATGAACCACATGTCCATGTGGATACACAGCTTATCCAGCAAATTACCATGAACAAGTGTGGTACTCAGTAGTCATGATTTAACATTAGGCAGTCCTTATATGTAGTTAGAACTATTACAAGTAGCTAATTAAACATTTATACAAAATCCAACTGCAATATAATTTTGGATTCTGTGATGTGCAAAAGGGAAATCTTACATCACATGGAGAAGATACAAAGTGTCAAAATGGAAGGCTTAAAATAGTCTGTAAGATCACTGTTCGATAGAGCTACAGACAATGCATCCATACTCCATTTTTGATACACTGTAGCATTTGATCAGGAAGATGCTAGAGCAGTTGATGTGGGCAATTTCGAAGCTTCTTTGTATTTTGGCCTGGTGTATCCTCTGTGATCATGACTAATACAGATGGAAGGTGATGTGACAGCAGCAGCACAATGTGACCAATGTGAACATGTCCAATAAACACAAAACTGCAAGTAAGAAATGCTTGTGGAGTAGTGGCATGAGCAGGGGCATAATTTGACTGGGGCAGGTAAAGGGCTAGGGGTCTGAATGACATACACAATAAATAAGAAAAATTAAAATGGGAACAAAAAGTGGAAAAATAGATAAAAGCAACATATCTTAATCAGGTCCATGAATGTCCACAGTTTGCCGTGGGGTTGCAGCAGTGGTAAGTTATTAATCCTCTGAATGGGAAGCATATCCATTTTGGTTGCAACAGCCTGTTTTGTTATGGTTTTAGGATGCAAAACTGCTACGGTCATTAGTGCCCAATCTGTGGCTTAGGAAAAGGTAAAGAACCAAACTGGAAATCAGGAGCAATGAGAGTGGAAACTCAAAAAAATGGGTAAACTAAGAAACAGAAGGGAAGCTTAGGAAACCACTATACAAGGGGGTTTTTTGTCCCAAAAAGAGCTTCAAATGGCTGATGTCATCTCGCTGATACTAATAAACTCGAGATCGCAATCAGCTGAGCTCGTGTCATCTGCTAAAATGGAAGACATATCAGGTGACAGCTGTAGATGGGTGCATAACAGAGTAAAATAGGGGCACTCAAGTAAAAGGTGTCTCACCGTCCACAGTTGAGAGCAGTGGGGACAAAGCATGGGAGAACCACCACTTAACAGATGTCGATGGCTAAAAAGACAGTGCCCTATCCAGAGTCTAGTTAAAATTACCTTCTCCTGATGATGAGATCTGGGGGAAGAGGTCCAAGAACAAGGAAGAGCTTTCACGTCCCAGAGTTTATTATTGAGAACTGCAGACCAATGTGAGTGCCATAAAAGAGCAACACAATGACATAAACCCTTCTGTAGATCAGTTAAGAGAACCGTGCGAACAGCAGACTGAAGAAGAGAGACTGCAGCCTTGGCTGCTATATGAGCCACCTCATTTCCATGGATACCAACGTGTCCTGGCATTCAGAGGAACACCACAGAGATGGCCCTCAAGTGGAACAAGTGAAGACAGTCCTGAAACTGGTGGACCAGAGGGTGGACAGGGTAGAGGGCTTGGAGACTGAGGAGAGAGCCGAATGAATCTGAGCATGTAATATACTGTATCTGCTGATGGCGACAGATGTATTGGACAGCCTGGAGAACAGCGTAAAATTCCACAGTTAAAACTGAACCCTGGTCGGGAAGCCGAAATTTATTAGGGGTGTCACCAACAATATTAGCACTCCCTACACCAAATGATGTTTTGGAGCCGTCAGTGTAAATAAATGTGGCATCCTTCATTTGCACACATAGAGCAGAAAATGCCTTATGATAAACAAGAGAGGGAGGGGTACCTTCCTAGGGAAACTGACAAAGGTCACTGAGCAGGCAGGTCCGGGGCGAAGCCAAGGTGGTGCTCTACCCTAATTGTCAACAAAGTTTTAGGAAAGTGGAAGGGAAGAGAACATGGCAATTGACAGAAGCAGACTCCTGGTGGTAGCAGAGAGTAAGGGCAGCCTGCATACCCTAAATCAAAGAAGTTGCCAAAAACAAATGTCATGGGCCAGATTAGCAGTCATGGAAGGCAGATGGCTAGCATAATGACTCATTGTCAGAAGGACAGATCAACAATTGGACAGCAGAAGTTCAGCAGTCTCAGCATAAAGGCTTTCCACAGGGCTGGAGTAAAAAGCTCCAGATGCTAAACGCAATCCACAGTGGTGGACAGAGTAGAGACGCCGAAGAATAGACGTCCAAGCAGAGGAGTAAACTATGCTTCCACAGACCAATTTCAAGTGTACTAGAGTGTACTAAGGTGCGATAGGGGCAGAGAAGGACCACTCAGTCCACTCCCCAGGAGGTACCATTCAGGACACAGTGGATGCTGAGAGATCACAGACTGCGAGCCGTAAGATAGGATATGTGGGAGGACCAGCTCAGTTTCCTGTCAAACGTAAGACCCAAGAATTAGCGACCTCCACAAATGGATTGTTGACAGGACCTAGATGTAGGGAAGACCGGAGAACCTCTGTACAACGGCAGAAATTGACAAACGGTCATACTGGGAGTAAAGCAGAAGCCGGTTTCGATGCTCCAAGAGTGGAGGCGATTGAGACATCCTTGAAGACTTCGTTCAAGAAGGCTGGTCGATTGAGAGCTGTAGTAGATCGCAAAATGGTCCACAAAGAAGGAGCCCGAGCATCAGGAAGTAGACAATCCATAATTGGATTTATGGCAATGGCAAACAGTACAACACTTAGCATGGTGCCCTGGGGTACCCTGTTTTCTTGGGAGAAAGTACGGGAGAGCGTAATGTTCAATCGCCCTTTAAATATGCACTCTGCCATAAATTTGCAAATAAAAAGGGGCAGCTGACCTCGAAAGCCCCAAGAGAACAGTGTGCGGAGGATGCCTGTCCTCAAACAGGTATCTTATGCTCTCTCCAGATCAAGAAATATTGCTACTGTTTGGAGTTTCCTGAGAAAATTTTTCATGATGAAGTGGAGAGAGCAACAAGGTGGTCAACTGCATAACGATGCTTTTTCAAACTGCACTGGGCAGGTGTTAAAAGACCTCAGGGCTCCAGCCACCAGGCTGAACGGCAATCCACCATACACTCTGAAACCTTATTTACACTACTCGTGAGAGGAATGGGGGATAGCTAGAGGGGAGATGTTTGTCCTTTCCAGGTTTCAGAACAATAACGACAATAGCTTCCTGCCATCTTCTGGGAAAAGTACTCTCCGTCAAAATTCGATTATAAAGGCGAAGGAGGTAGCACAGACTGTGGTATGGTAAATGCAGCAACATTTGGATATCAATATCATTTGGTCCCGGGGTGGAAGAGAGAGAGGAAGAGAGTGCGTGCTGAAGTTCCCGCATGGAGAAAACAGTATTCTAGCTTTCGCCATTTTGAGAGGAGATAGCAAGGGGTCGAACTTCTGCTGTACATTTCTTCAGGGGAAAGGCTGGCAGGTAATTTGAAGAGCTTGAAATCTCAGCAAAGTGTTGACCCAATGAGTTAGAAATAGCGACTGGGTCCACTAAGGTATCATGCATGACAGTGAGCCCAGATCGGGGAGAAACTAGGTGCACCAGATAACTGTCGCATTTGACTCCAAACTTCAGAGGAGGGAGTGATGGTGTCAAAAGAGCTAGTAAAGAAGTCCTAGCTTGCCTTCTTTCTATTGCGGATGATGCGACTGAATCACACACATCACTGCTTATAGTGGATACAGTTGGCCAAAGTAGGATGGTGGCGGAAAACCCAAAGAGCATGTTGCCTTTCACACCTCGTTCAACCAAGGAATTGCCCAGGGGGGCAGATAAATCAGACGTCTGAGGTCTGAGGTATTGAACATTCCATGGCTGTAAGAATATCTTCTTTAATATGAGTGACCTGATCGTCAACGCTATGAAAGTGACGGTCATCGAATGTCACTAGAGTGAGCAGGTGATAATGGGGAGGTTGAACGGACGATATTTGCGCTGGCCAATCTGATGACTGTGGCATCAAAGGTGAGATCACAAGTCTGCGGGGCTGCCTCCTTAGTAGGCTGAGGAGATGCAAGGGCAGTGCTATATTTACCTGTGGGAGGCACAGTGGGCTTGTGACTTGTGAGTAACTTACGAGCAGCAAGTGTCAACACCTTTTCCTTCCCTCTGATTGCCCCATTTTCAAAGATGAACATCTTACTCAGGAAATCTCGAGAGGAAGCAGCATGTGCATCCTTGCCTCATGAAAAGCATTTGCTCGGATTTGAACACGAATGGCTGGTATGATTAAACCACTGACACTGTTAGCAATGCCTAGGTTTGGGATGTAAGGGTGAAATGAAATTATCTTGTAGCCCACTTTAATGTTTGATTGAAGTTGAACTCTGTCAAATATCAAGAAGATAGTACAGGTTGGTAACAAGTCCTTGTCAACCCTTTTCGTGACTATGTACAGTTGTTACAAAACTACCAGTCTGACAAGGTCGTATTTCCTCATTGGACAATTCATTGAGTGGGTGTGTATAAACCACACTGCATGATGAATTTAAAGTGCATTGCACTTCCACCCAGACAGGGAAGGTGTGTAGCAGTGAAGTTCACAGCAATTTTTGTGCCTGGATAGCACTGACTGCTTCTAACAACAAGGTGCCATTTCGTCATCGAGAACAAGACTTTACAGGAACTGCAATCATGTCGACACCTTTTTGAATAATGAAAGGGTTGACTTTCGAGGAGTCTTGACCTTCGTCGAAATGAGAAACAACAAGGAACTGTGGCACTGATGGAAGAATTGTCTGTGGCTGTAACTCATTCAATGTTCGCTTGTGAGCAGACATAGTAGATGATGATGAAACCCTTGCAGAAGTATGTCCCATGGTTACTAGCATCTCCAATGGTGTGCTCCTTCCTTGTGGGAGCCATCTCTGTGTGCTGTGTTGTGATCATACTATGCTTCCTGCCAGATTTACATATATGATAATCAATTTATCAATGTTTGTGGAGAGATGACGGTATGAAGTGTCAGAGACAAGTGGCATTATGGTTACTCCCCACTCCTCATATCATTTGCTCCTATTGAAAGGTGCAGGAATGAAAGACAGATTGCCACTTAGCAAGAAAATTTAGTGCCTGCTCTTGCTATTGTTATGTAGCACCAACTAGGCAAAATGGTCAATTGTTGAGATCAGATAGCCTCTTAACAATGCTGTGCTTTATCAGGCTATGAAGCAAGCACGATGGAAATTACATGTTGCAGTGTCAATAGTTTCATTTGGTCTCCATTTACAGGAAGAACAATTTCAATGCTGTAGTCCACCCTTCAGAAAAAATTTGTCCAATGCAAACAAATATGACATTCTTTATTATCCTATGTCCACCATAGGAAGAAGAGCACACTCCATCAATTAACTACAGCACACAGGCCAGTTTCAATATTTGAACACTATTTAGAAACTACAAGCCATTCTCATAGCCTGGTTCCTGAGAGAGAGAGAGAGAGAGAGAGAGAGAGAGAGAGAGAGAGAGAGAGAGAGAGAGAGAGAGAATGTTAGAAGAAATGTTTTGATTATTTTTGGGCAAGTCCTGTGGATAGCAATAGAGTGGAAGGCGGGCAAATCAAAAATAACAAAAAATAGCTTTAAAACAGTGCTCTCTTGATTTATATCTATTCATGTATGTCGGTTCAGATTAAGTAAACAGAATGTAAAAATCAAAACATAACTGGAAGCAGTTTATTTCAGTTACAAGAATGAAGTGAACTAGAACTAGCTCAAATTTTCTCATCTCATGTTTGATGTTTTCCCGTCACCAAGGGATTTTCCACTGGCCCTCAGACAGAAAAGTAAGCAGCAGAAGATGAAAAATCATTAGATACCTTATGTGTGAAAAATACATCTTCCCATGCTGCATTCAGACAGAACTCTGCAACTGCCAGCCAATGTGGCACATTTTCCTCACTGAGTTCCTGTTTTACAGTTGATCTTTGGGCAAGCAGTACAGCTTTCCTCAGCCTTCAGTTAACTGTGTCATTCGAACTGAAGTTGGTCACTCACTTCAACTGCTTCATATTTAGGAAACAAGAGGACAGCTCTTACACACAAGCTCCATATGGCCCTGCTTTGCACTCAGTCTCTTCCTGCTCAAGCAAGGAATTCTGCTGGTAGTGCCTGTTTCAACATAATTCTTCCAATATCTCTACAGTAGTCAGTGGAGTGCCATATCTCCCACATGCATCTGAAACCAAAAACTTGTATTCTTGAATCAGAGTGTCAACTGTCTCCAACTGAATGCTACCAGAATGAGATTTTCACTCTGCAGTGGAGTGTGCGCTGATATGAAACTTCCTGGCAGATTAAAACTGTGTGCCCGACCGAGACTCGAACTCGGGACCTTTGCCTTTCGCGGGCAAGTGCTCTACCAACTGAGCTACCAAAGCACGACTCACGCCCGGTACTCACAGCTTTACTTCTGCCAGTTCGAGTCTCGGTCGGGCACACAGTTTTAATCTGCCAGGAAGTTTCATATCAGCACACACTCCGCTGCAGAGTGAAAATCTCATTCTGGAAACATCCCCCAGGCTGTGGCTAAGCCATGTCTCCGCAATATCCTTTCTTTCAGGAGTGCTAGTTCTGCTTGGTTCGCAGGAGAGCTTCTGTAAAGTTTGGAAGGTAGGAGACGAGGTTCTGGCAGAAGTAAAGCTGTGAGTACCGGGCGTGAGTCGTGCTTCGGTAGCTCAGTTGGTAGAGCACTTGCCCGCGAAAGGCAAAGGTCCCGAGTTCGAGTCTCGGTCGGGCACACAGTTTTAATCTGCCAGGAAGTTTGAATGCTACCAGTGAGTCATTGCAACTACTTGCTCGCAATGTTATTTCTTCTTGTCACTTTCATGCTGATGCCTGGGGAAGAAGTAAATATATTGCCATGAAAAGGTGTGACTGGTGACTGGCTGATCACTGTCTGGGCATAACCGCTGTGGTGCCTGCCTGTGGAGGCTGTGTAGGGCAAGATAGATTCTTTCCCAGGGGTTGTGGGTCTTAATCCCACCTCTGACAAAGGTGATGCTTCCTCGAGTTTTTGCACATCTATTCGTATCTGTGTCCCTAAATAAAAATTTATGAACCAGTTCTTAAGAAACTTATCTTACCTTGAACAATTACTTGATAACTGTACTGATGAGTCTCTGAATGCCAGTGACTATAGCAGATGTGTCAGAGTCTGATGCTTCAGAAGATATATAGATAAAGGGAAAAAGTTTGTCTGGTTGACTTGTTGCAAATGGAACTAAGTTGAGAAGACATAGGCAGCTAGTTTGAATTTGGTCCAAGTATGAACCATTTTAATATACATGTGTCCAATTTTGAATTCTTAAACAAAAGGAAGAACGGAAGCAGCTACAGCAGATACACATGTAATGTAACCCATATAATGTATGTTAGTTGCTGATGGCTTGTCCTTAATACCATCCATTTATTGGGACACGAGTGACATTCCAAAGATTCATCCATCACACAAGTTGATATTAATCTACAGTTCCCAATACTCCAGCAACTTCCATTCCTATTGTCATCCTTGAGATGATTGGTTGGTTTGTGGGATTGAAGGGACCAGACTACTAGGGCCATATGTCCCTTTTTCCATTAACTTGAAACCACCACAAGGAATAAAAACAAACAATGGAGATGACAAGAGACAACAAACAGGACAAGAAAGACACAGACAGATACCTGACAAAAGGAATTAGAATCACACGGAGTGGGACAGTGGTTGGCTGACCATAAAAACAAATAAAAAACAAAAAAAAAAAGGAAATGGAACAGCCAACCACCAAGAAACCCACTAAACCCCAGTCTAAAATCGTAGACCAAATGCCAGACTCTACACAAAAAAAAAATGACACACACTTAGATCAAGCGATAAAAACCTCCTGCATCAATTAAACTCAAAACTAAATCTGCCATAGCAACATCATCTGATAAAAGTTTAGGAAGTGTATCAGGAAGTACAAACATCTGCCTGAGCAGCGTTAAAAGCGAGCAGTCCAACAAGATGAGGACCACAGTCAAAGGTGACCCACAGCGACAAAGGGGGGTCCTCATGCTGCAATAAATAGCTGTGCGTTATCCAGGTGTGACCAATGCTCAGCCAGCAGAGGACAACAGAGTCCATGTGAGAGACCCACAAGGAGGAGTGCCATGCACCGGTAGCCTCGTTGATGGCCCGAAGTTTGTTGGGTGAAGGAAGGGCGCGCCATTCTTCACCCCAGGTGCGAAGTACCTTCTGCTGCAAAACTGACCAGAGGTCACACTCAAAGGCCAATCTCCATGGCCGGTGCACCGACAGCCTGTTTGGTCACTGTGTCAACACATTCATTTCCCAGCATGCATACAGGACCCAGGGACCACACAAAGACCACAGAGCGGCCACTACTGGCAAGTGTATGGAGGGACCCCTGGATAGCCATCACCAGACGAGAGTGAGGGAAACACTGGTCGATAGCTCGTAAACCGCTCAGGGAGTCACTACAGATAATGCAGTACTCACCTGAGCAGAAGCATAAATGCTCTAGAGCGCGAGAGATGGTGACCATCTTGGCAGTGAAAACACTGCAGCCAGCTGGCAGTGAGTGTTGTTAATAATGTTCCTGTAGAATAAGAGCCTGACCGACATGACCAGCAACCACTGAACCATCAGTATAGACAATGTCACAGCCTTGAACCGTGGCAAGAATTGAGAGAAAGCTGCAACAGAGGGCCTCAGGAAGGACTGAGTCCTTCAGGCCCAGTGCCAAATCGAGCCAACACCATGGGTGGCACACACATCCTGGGGGTATACACTGGGGGCCCAGAAAAGAATGGAAGATGGAAAACCTAAAGCCCAGAGAGAAGAGCTCTGACGGAAACTGTGTGCGTACACCCTGACCTGTGCTACCATTCCGGAAGGTGGACGATTGAATGAGGGAACAGAAGACGATAAGTGGGATGCCCGGGCATGCTACAGATGTGTGTAGCATAAGCGGCCAGTAATTGTTGGCGCCAGAACCACAATGGAGGGACAACTGCCTGCACAAGTACACTGTTGACAGGGCTTGTCAGGGAAGCACCAGTGGTGAGTCAGACCCCGCTGTGAAATATTGGGCCCAGCAACCACTATGCGGAAGGTGTTACCGAACCATAAGCCAGGCTTCCATAATCTAGGCAGGACTGAATTAACGCCTGGTACAGCCGTAGAAGGGTAGACCGATCGGCACTTCAGTTGGTGTGACTCAAGCAATGAAGAGCATTAAGATGCCGACAGCACATTTGTTTAAGCTGCCAAATATGAGGCAGCCAAGTCAACCAGGTATCGAAAACCGATCCCAAAAACTGATGCGTCTCCACAACACAAGAGGTTTGGTGTCAAGATAAAGCCATGGCTCATGTTTAACAGCGTGTCACTGACAAATGCATAACGCAGGTCTTGGCAGCCGAAAACTGGAAGACATGTGCTACAGCCCAAGACTGCACATTTTGGTTAGCACCCTGCAGTTGCTGTTCATCAGCTGCAATGCCAGTGGAGCTATAGTACAGGCAGAAGTCGTCAGCCTACAAGGAAGATGAGACAGGCATTCCACCGCCACAGCAAGCCGATTAATTGCTATCAAAAAGATGCAGCCTCTTAATACAGATCCTTGTGGGACCCCATTCTCCTGAACTCAGGAGGAACTATAGGAGGCCACAACTTGCACACGGAAGGAACCAAGCGACAGAAAATTTTGTATTAAAATTGGGAGGGGATCCCAAAGATCGTAACCATGAAGCGTAGTGAGGATGTGATGTTGCAATGTCCTATCATATGCCTTCCACATGTCAAAAAAGATGGCGACCAGATGCTGATGGTGGGCAAAGGTTGTACAGATGGCAGACAACAGGCATACCAGATTATTGGTGGCATAGCGGCCCTTATGGAACCCACCCTGAGATGGAGCCAGAAGCCCCTGAGACTCAACTAGCCAACTCAATCTCTGGCTCATCATGGGTTCGAGCAACTTGCAAAGAAAGTAGGTGAGGTTAATGGGGCGGTAGCTGTCCAACTCCAGTGGGTTCTTGCCAGGTTTCAACACGGGGATTACGATGCTTTCTGACCATTGTGACAGGAACTAACCCTCAATGCAGATATCATTGAAAAGGTCTAGGAGGAATCACTGGCAGTCCACTGAGAGGTGTTTGAGCATCTGACAGTGGATGCCATTTGGCCCGGGAGCCGTATCAGGGCAAGTGGCTAAGGCACTTTGGAATTTCCTTTCACTGAACAGAGCATTGTACGATTCAGGGTGGCGCGTGTGAAATGAAAGGCTCCGACGTTCCAACGACTCCTTCAGGGAGTAAAAGGACAGTGGGCAATTCACAGAAGTGGAAGTCTGAGCAAAATGCTCTGCTAAGTGGTTTGCAATTGTGTCTGAGTCAGTGCAGACTGTTCCAATCAGTGGAAGTGCAGGTACACTGACGAGGGTATGATAGCCACAGAGTCTCCTAATCTTGGCCCAAACCCACAATGGAGAGGTACGGAGGCCAATGGTGGAGACATACCTTTCCCAGCACTCCTGCTTGCATCGGCGAATCAGGCAGTGAGCTTGCGCACAAAGCTGTTTAAAGGCGATGAGGTGTTCCAATGAGGGATGCCACTTGTGATGCTGGAGTGCCCGCCTGAGATCTTTAATCCCCTCAGCCATCTCGGGCGACCACCAAGGCACAGTCCTCCACCAAGGGGCCCCAGAAGGACACAGAATGGCACATTCTGCGGCAGTAATGATGCCGGTGGTGACCGAGTGAACCACGGCGTCAATGGCGTTATTGGAATGAGTCTCAATAGTGGCAATGGAGGTGAACAGGTCCCAGTCAGCCTTATTCATAGTCCATCTGCAGGGGCGCCCAGAAGGGTGATGCTGTGGCTGTGACAGAAATATTGGAAAGTGGTCGCTACTACACAAGTTGTCAAGCGCACTTCATGGGACAGATGGTCATAGGCTAGGACTGCAGCTGGTAAGGTCGTTGCTGACAATGTGCCATGTGCCACGCTGAATTGTGTGAAGGTACCACTATTTAAAAGAGAAAGGTCGAGCTGTACCAATACTTGCTCAACGATGGTGCCTCAGCCTGTTGCCACTGATCCACCCCACAGAGGTTTATGGGCATTGAAGTCGCCGAGTAACAGAAAGATGGCAGCAATTGGACTATCGGCGCAGCCAGGACATGCAGCAGGTCATCACCATCTGGTGGAAGAGAGAGACTGCAGATAGTAACAGCCAGAGGCATCCACACCCGAACAGTGACAACCGCTAAAGGCATTTATAGAGGGACAGACTCACTGTAAAGGGAGTGATGGAAATAGATGCAGACACCACCAGGTAGCCTCTCATAAGCTATCCTGTTCCTATAATAATCCCTGTAGCTATGGAGGGCAGGGGTACGCGTCACCAGAAATCAAGATTCCTGAAGAACAATGTAGAGGAAAGGGTCAAGGCTGAGAAGTTGACTGAGCTCAGCAAGATGGCGGAAAAAACCACTGCAGTTCCAATGGAGGCTGACATTGCCCCTGGCTGAGAAAGGTGTGAAGGGACCGAAGAGGCAGATTACGCCACTGGGTCACCTGCTGCCACCGATTGAGCACCTGTGTGAGTGAAATCCATTGTGTCAGAGTCAGGCCAGATCTAGGTCCGCAGCATACGCCAGAGTCTCTACCTCGCCCTCAGATGCAGAGCTTGTAGTTTGCGGTGGGCTAGATGCCATCACAAGTTCCTTCATCTTAGAGGTGGTCTTCTTGGATTTTTCTCTCTGCCCTTTGGGTTTCACTGGCTGGGAGGGCTTCACCAATTCAGTCTCCGGCATGGAGTAGGATCACAAAGCCCTACAACCAGCTGCTCGTGGGCACTTATGCCATTGCCGGGCGTCATCTTTCCCACTTGTGGAAACCTGGGAAGGGAGGGACCCAAGGGACCCCTTGCAAGAGAGAGCAGCTGAACAAGTTGGACATTTCTCTAGCTTAGAAGTGGGGACGGACATCCCCAATACCCAATAGGTGTGTGGGGAGGGGATGGTTGCTCCCAAAGTAGGTGGAGCAGGAGCAGCAGGGTGGGTAGTGCCCCCATTGTCAAGAGGGTGTTTGCATTTGATGACTTTGTGAGCCGACTGAAATTCTCTGAGCTGACAGGGCCATCACGGTGACGGTTGTGGTGGCATATGAGGATGCCATTCACACAGGATGGAGTCATTCATATTTCCTCTTAGCCCCAGTATAAGTCAGTCGGTCCAGTGTCTTATGTCCATGATTTTCTGCTCCTTCTGTAAGATCCGGCAGTCCAGCAAGCAAGGTGAATGAGGCTCTCTGCAGTTGACACAGATGGGAGGTGGGGCACATGGAGTATTGGGATATGATGGGTATCCACAATCTCGACATGTGAGGCTGGAAGTACAGCAGGAAGACATATGGCCGACATTGCAGCACGTAAAGCACTTTGTCAGGGGAGGGATATAGGGCTTGATGTCACAGTGGTAGACTATCACCTTGACCTTCTCCAGTCATTTATCACCCTTGAAGGCTAAGATGAAGGCACCAGTAGCAATCTGATTATCCTTCAGACCCCAATGTATGTGCCAGATGAAATGAACACCTTGATGTTCTTAATTGGCGCACAGCTAGTCATTAGACTAAAAAGGTGGTCCCTACAGAAAATAATATCCTGGACCATATTTAAACTCTTATGGTGTGTTATGGTAATTGAAACATCCCTCAACTTGTCACAAGCAAGTAATCTCCAGGACTGGGCATAGAATGCTGTTTTTGTCAATACTGACCAAGAGCGCATTTTGGACAAGCCCTCCACCTCCCCAAACATGTCCTCTAAATGCTCTATGAAGAATTTAGACTTTTTTGACATGAAAGACTTCAGCTCTTGTACAAACTAGGAACCAGAGCAAATAAGTGTCACTGCCATCCTGAGACACTCCTCCCACAGTGTGGCCAGGGAGGGGAATGATTTGGGATTGTATTTCTGAGCATTGAACTGAGCCCAAGAATGCTTAGAGACTGCTGGTAGATGGCCACCAGCAAGAGATGATGTACCACGCTTCATTGTGGGTCATCTGCACTGATGCCACCCACTCCGACCAAGGGCCCTCCCCACGGGCACCACCCAGCCTCTAGAAGGGCCACCTGGCAGGATGGCCATTGCCGGGAGTCCCGGTACCCCAGGGAAATTGCACCTAGGAATGTAACCTCACCCAAGAGATGGGGAATGAACAGAATGGCAGTGCGACGATGAGAAGGCTGGCTAGAGGTCTCTATGCACAATGGGCACAATGTACCATGTAAGGTGCCCTTCCCCAATTGGTTCGCTCTTCAGAAGAATTGGAAATATGGAGGTCAAACCCGAGAGGGGACCATCACATATAGGTTGAAGCATTTGAGACTCCTTTTAGTCACCTCTTATGACAGGCAGGAATACTGTGGGCCTATTCTAACCCCCGTACCTGCAGGGGGACCTTGAGATGAATTTGTATAGCTTTAACATTACCTGTCCCCACCAAATAATAGTATTTGTGTGAATGGAGGATACCTAGAAATTCATTAATGTGCCAGATACATGACCTGCATTGATCGAAAGTCAATTCATCTGCATACTTCAGATATTTGCCGAATCCTTAACAGCTTACACTAGAGGTCAGGCCATTTGGACAAGAAAATTTCTTTAATTGTTGTCAACATTATTAGCATGATGCGAGCAAAATCAAAACTGGATCAATATGCTATTTGTTGTATGTAAGTCAATCACCTTTGACAATACCTCAGTTACAATCATCCCTTCACCATCAGCACCAAAAGGATATCGCAGTGAAGCAGACATCAGCAGTTTGATTTGTACCCAAGTCATGAGTGATGACAGCCAATGGTGTATTTGTTCATCTATGTTTATTTGTTATGTTTGTCACTAGTAATTAGGGCCTTGCAGGTGTGCAAAGCCCTCCCATGACATCTTCACTCCTCTGTGCCCCAAACTATTGTTGCTATGATGGTCCATCGCAAGACTGCTCACCTCACCATCATCTTCCTGATCTTCCCTTTCTCATTGTTTCTTTTTGGAGCAATTAGTCTGTTGTTAATTTGCTTGTAAATAATTGCACATGCATCCACATGATATACAGTATGCTAGAACTCTCGTTCAGTAGAAACCATGTGTGACCTGAATAATATTGTAAATCCTGTGAAGGAATTGGACATTTTTTGCCATAAAATTGTCTGTGGATCTGCACTTCACAATGTCTATATTGCACTGGGTCATACACAAGCATGGTAATGGAAAGTAAACTAATAGTTTGGCACTTGTGACAGATGAGACCTGTTGGAATATAATCAAGTATTTTGTTGCATCATTTTGCTTAATTAGGCCAGCAACTGAATGATACTGTGAATTATTGGTTTTAGTGTTTCTATTCTTTACCATGATGTTTGGTTTGTGTTCAACAAGTTATATAAAAGTGAAAATCCATCGTATGTCTACATCAGTAATTGCACTTCAAACCTTGGTCTTGGACTTGACTGGAAACTTGTTGCCTTGTTGGATGAGTCATCTCAAGCTGTATCAAGTGGATGAAAGTGTATGGGTATGGAGACAACCTCACGGATCCATAGACCCCACAAGACAGGAGGTGGAAGCTCTGCAATGGTGTGGGGCATGTGCAATTTGAGTGATATTGAACCCCTGATATGGAAATGGTTGGTTGGTTTGGGGGATGAAAGGGACCAGACTGCTACAGTCATGAGTCCCTTTTTCCAAATACAAAGAACACTGACAGAGAATAAAAACGAGGAATAGAATAGATCACAGACGATACAGAACAAGAGAAACTGAGACAAAGACAAGACAAAACGAACTAAAACCACAAAGAGTGTGACGGTGGTTGGCCGACCATAGAAATAAAAAAGGAAAAGCCAACCACTTAGAAACAAATTAAAAAAACAGTTTAAAATCATAGGCCAAAGGCCAGAATCAACACAAACCAAAAAATAAAACAAACACTCAGATTAAATGATAAAATCCCCCTGCCCGAATAAAACGTAAAACTAAGTCAGCCATAGTGGAGTCGTCTGTTAAAAGGGCAGGGAGCGTATCAGGCAGCGCAAATGTCTGCCTGACCACAGCTAAAAGGGGGCAGGCCATCAAAATGTGGGCCACTGTCAAAGCCGCCCCACATCGACATAGAGGAGGGTCCTCCCGGCGCAGTAAATAACTGTGTGTCAGCCGGGAGTGGCCAATGCGGAGCCGGCAAAGAACTACTGAGTCAGTTCGCGCTATTCATCGTCCCATAGCGCCAAGATTTTGCGGCGGAAGACTGCCCGCAAATCAGTCTCTGGGAGGCCAACGTCCAGAGATGGCTTACTGGTGGCCTCTTTCGCCAGGCAGTCAACATGTTTGTTACCCGGGATACCGACATGACCGGGGGTCCACACAAAGACCACAGAGCAGCCGCAACGGGCAAGAGTATGCAGAGACTCTTGGATAGCCATCACCAGACGAGAACGAGGGAAACACTGGTCGAGAGCTCGTAAACCGCTCAGGGAATCGCTACAGATAACGAAGGACTCACCTGAGCAGGAGCGGATATACTCTAGGGCACGAGAGATGGCGACCAGCTCAGCAGTGTAAACGCTGCAGCCATCCTGCAAAGAACGTTGTTCGGAACGGTCCCCTTGAGTGAGCGCATACCCGACACGACCAGCAACCATCGAACCGTCAGTGTAAACAATGTCAGAGCCCTGATACGTGGCCAGGATGGAAGAAAAGCGGCGGCGGAAGGCCTCTGGAGGGACTGAGTCCTTCGGGCCCTGTGCCAAGTCGAGCCGAAGGCAAGGGCGACGAACACACCATGGGGGTGTATGCAAATTAGCCCGGAAAGGAGGTGGAACAGTGAAAACCTGAAGCCCAGAGAGAAGCTCTTTGACGCGGACCGCTATTGTACAACCAGACCGGGGCCGACGTTCTGGCAGACGGACGACCTATCGCAGGAACAGGAGACGATAGTTTGGATGCCCGGGCGAGCTTAGAACATGGGCAGCATAAGCGGCCAGCAAACGTTGGCGTCGGAACCGCAGTGGAGGTACACCTGCCTCCACTAGTACGCTGTCCACAGGGCTGGTGCGGAAAGCACCAGTGGCAAGGCGTATCCCGCTGTGGAGAATTGGGTCCAGCACCCGTAACGCAGATGGGGATGCTGAGCCATAAGCCAGGCTCCCATAATCCAGACGGGACTGGATTAACGCCTGGTAGAGCCGCAACAGGGTAGAGCGGTCGGCGCCCCAGCGGGTGTGGCTCAAGCATCTCAGAGCGTTTAGATGCCGCCAACACGTCTGTTTAAGCTGCCGGATATGAGGCAGCCAAGTCAACCGGGCATCGCAAACCACCCCCAAAAACCTGTGGGTCTCCACCACAGCAAGGAGTTCGTCGGCAAGATAAAGCCGCGGTTCAGGATGGACTGTTCGGCGCCGGCAGAAATGCATAACGCGGGTCTTGGCTGCCGAAAACTGAAACCCATGCGCTACAGCCCAAGACTGCGCCTTACGGATAGCGCCCTGTAGCTGACGTTCAACAGCTGCAATGCCAGTAGAGCTGAAGTAAAGGCAGAAGTCGTCAGCATACAGGGAAGCGGAGACAGAATTTCCCACGGCCGCAGCAAGCCCGTTAATGGCTATTAAAAACAGACAGACACTTATAACAGAACCCTGTGGCACACCGTTCTCCTGGACGTGGGACGAACTATACGAGGCCGCGACTTGCATGCGGAAGGTACGACACGACAGAAAATTGCGGATAAAAATCGGCAGAGGACCCCGAACACCCCATCCATGAAGCGTAGAAAGGATGTGATGACGCCATGTCGTATCGTACGCCTTCCGCATGTCGAAAAAGACAGCGACCAGGTGTTGACGGCGGGTAAAGGCAGTACGGATGGCCGACTCCAGGCTTACGAGATTGTCGGTGGCGGAGCGGCCTTTACGGAACCCACCCTGAGACGGAGCCAGAAGGCCCCGAGCCTCCAGTACCCAATGCAAGCGCCGGCTCACCATCCGTTCAAGCAACTTGCAAAGAACGTTGGTGAGGCTACTGGGACGGTAGCTGTCCACCTCCAGAGGGTTCTTTCAAGGTTTCAAAACGGGGATGACAATGCCTTCCCGCCATTGCGACGGAAACTCCCCCTCGACCCAAAGACAGTTGTAAAGATCGAGGAGGCGCCGCTGGCAGTCCACTGAAAGGTGTTTCAGCATCTGACAGTGGATGCCATCTGGCCCAGGAGCGGTATCAGGGCAAGCAGCTAGGGCACTGCGAAATTCCCACTCACTGAATGGAGCATTGTAAGATTCTGGGTGGTTGGTGCGAAACGAAAGGCTGCGACGTTCCATCCGCTCTTTAATGGAGCGGAAGGCCTGGGGGTAATTAGCAGAAGCGGAACTCATAGCAAAATGCTCTGCTAAGCGATTTGCAATGACGTCTGAGTCAGTACAAACTGCTCCATTCAGAGAGAGCGCAGGGACGCTGGCAGGGGTCCGATAGCCGTAGACGCGTCGAATCTTGGCCCAGACCTGCGATGGAGTGACATGGAGGCCAATGGTGGACACATACCGCTCCCAGCACCACTCCTTGCCTCGGCGGATAAGGAGGCGGGCCCGCGCACGCAGCCGTTTGAAGGCTATAAGGTGGTCTATGGAGGGATGTCGCTTGTGACGCTGGAGCGCCCGCCGGCGATCTTTAACCGCTTCAGCGATCTCAGGCGACCACCAAGGCACAGCCTTCCGCCGAGGGGACCCAGAAGAACGGGGAATGGCAGATTCGGCGGCAGTAACGATGCCGGTGGTGACCGATTGAACCACCGCATCAATGGCATCAGTGGAGAGAGGCTCAAAAGCGGCAGTGGAGGAGAACAAGTCCCAGTCAGCCTTATTCATAGCCCATCTGCTAGGGCGCCTAGAAGAGTGACGTTGTGGTAGTGACAAAAAGAGCGGAAAGTGGTCACTACCACACAGGTCGTCATGCACACTCCATTGGACAGACGGTAAGAGGCTACGGCTACAGGTGGAAAGGTCAATGGCGGAGTAGGTGGCATGCGCCACACTGAAGTGGGTGAAGGCACCATCATTTAACAGCGAGAGATCGAGCTGCGACAATAAATGCTCAATGATGGCGCCTCGACCTGTTGCCACTGACCCACCTCACAGAGGGTTATGGGCCTTGAAGTCGCCCAATAGCAGAAAGGTGGCGGCAATTGGGCTACCAGTGCAGCCAGGACATGCTGCGAGACCTCACCATCCGGTGGAAGGTAAAGACTGCAAACGGTAACAGCCTGTGGCGTCCACACCCGAACAGCGACAGCCTCTAAAGGTGTTTGGAGAGGGACAGACTCGCTGTGCAGAGTGTGAAGGACATATATGCAGACGCCACCAGACACCCTTTCATAAGCCGCCCGGTTCTCATAATAACCCCGATAGCCACGGAGGGCGGGGGTTCGCATTGCCGGAAACCAAGTTTCCTGCAGAGCAATGCAAAGCAAAGGATGAAGGCTGATAAGCTGGCGAAGCTCAGCTAGATGGTGGAAGAAACCGCTGCAGTTCCACTGGAGGATGGTATTCTCCATGGCGGAGAAAGGCGTGACGGGACTGGGAAGGCAGATTACGCCACTGGGTCACCTGCTGCCTCCGATTGAGCACCCGTGCTAGTGCTATCCATGGCGTCTGAGGGACCGGCGAGATCGAGGTCCTCAGCGGACGCCAGGATCTCCACCTCGTCCTCAGACGCAGAGCGGGAAGGTTGCGGTGGGGTGGCTGCCACCGCGAATTCCTTGGGCTTAGAGCTCTTCTTCTTTGATTTCTCACGCTGCTCCTTGTGTTTAACTGGCTGGGAGGGCTTCACAGATTCAGTCTCCGGGACTGAGGAGGATCGTGAAGCCCATCGACCAGCTGATTGCGGGCACTTACGCCACTGTCGGTCGTCAGCCTTCCCACTGGTGGAAACCTGGGAAGGGAGGGACCCAAGGGACCCCTTGCGAGCGTGAGAAGCCGAAGAAGTTGGACACTTCTCCGGCTTAGAAGCGGGGACGGACGTCCCTGATGGGGGGGATGGTGTTGCCCCTGAGGTCGGTGGCGCAGGAGCAACCCAGTGGGTAGAGCCCCCCACTGGCAAGGGGGCAGGAGGAATTGTACCACTCAGCGATCCGGCCGGAAGTCGCGAAACTGATGGGGGCGAGCACAGGTGTTGTAGCAGCGGCATAGGAAGAAGTCATTCTCACGGGATGTAATCGGTCGTATTTCCTTTTGGCCTCAGTATAAGTCAGTCGGTCCAAGGTCTTATATTCCATGATTTTGCGTTCTTTCTGGAAGATTCTGCAGTCTGGTGAGCAAGGTGAATGGTGCACCCCGCAGTTGACACAGATGGGAGGCGGGGCACATGGAGTATCGGGATTTTTTTTTTTTTGTTTGGTTTTAGGGCGCAAAACTGCTATGGTCATTAGCGCCCAGCCCGTAACTTAGGAAACAGTAAAAAACCGAAATTGAAAACAAGCAGCAATGGGAACAAAGTCATAAAATTGGAGAAACTAAAAGCAGAAGGAAGGCTTAAAAATCCACTACAGAAAGGGGTTTGTTATCCCCAAAAAAAGCTTCAAATGACTGACGTCATTTCACTGTCACTAATGAACTGGAGAACGCGGTCGGCTGAGCGCGTGTCATCTGCTAAAATTGACGATAGATCAGGCGATAGCTGTAGACGGGCGCGTAACGGATTAAAATAGGGGCATTCAATTAAAAGGTGTCTAACCGTCCACAGCTGAGAGCAGTGGGGACAGATTGGGGGAGGATCGCCGCTTAAAAGATGTTGATGGGTAAAAACTCAGTGCCCTATCCGGAGTCTAGCTAAAATTACCTCCTCCCGACGACGCGTTCGGGAGGAAGAGGTCCAAGCACAAGGAATGGCTTTCACTTCCCGCAATTTATTAGGGGGAAGTGTTGACCAATGCGCATGCCATAAATGAGCAACTTTGCGACATAAACCGCTCCGTAGATCGGTGAAGGGAAGCGACTGAATAGCTGGCCGAGGAAGAGAGACTGCAGCCTTGGCCGCTATATCGGCCGCCTCATTCCCACAGATACCAGCGTGTCCCGGGAGCCAGAGGAACGCCACCGAGACGCCCCCCAGGTGGAGCAAACGCAGACAGTCCTGAATCCGGTGGACCAGAGGGTGCACAGGGTAAAGAGCTTGGAGACTGAGGAGAGAGCTGAGAGAATCCGAGCAGATATCGTACTGTATCCGCCGATGGCGGCGGATGTAGTGGACAGCCTGGAGAACAGCGTAAAGCTCCGCAGTATACACCGAACACTGGTCGGGAAGCCGAAATTCATTTGGGGTGTCGCCAACAATATAGGCACTCCCTACACCCAACGATGTTTTCGAGCCGTCGGTGTAAATAAATGTGGCGTCCGTCATTTGTGCACGTAGAGCAGCAAATGCCCGACGATAAACAAGTGTAGGGGTACCATCCTTGGGAAATCGACAAAGGTCACGGAGCAGGCAGATCCGGGGACGGAGCCAAGGCGGTGCTGTACCCCAAGTTGTCAAGAAGGTTTTAGGAAAGCGGAAGGAAAGAGAATGGAGCAGTTGACGGAAGCGGACTCCCGGGGGTAGTAGGGAGGAGGAGCGGCCTGCATACCCTACATCAAATGAGGAGTCGAAAAAAAGGGCATGGGCTGGATTAGCAGGCATGGAAGACAGATGGCTAGCATAACAACTCAGAAGGACTGCTCGCCGATTGGACAACGAAGGTTCAGCAGTCTCAGCATAAAGGCTTTCCACAGGGCTAGTGTAAAAAGCTCCAGACACTAAACGTAATCCACGGTGGTGGATAGAGTCGAGACGCCGAAGAATAGACGGCCGAGCAGAGGAGTAGACTATGCTTCCATAATCCAATTTCGAGCGCACTAAGGCGCGATAGAGGCGGAGAAGGACCACTCGGTCCGCTCCCCAGGAGGTACCATTCAGGACACGGAGGGTGTTAAGCGATCGCAGACAGCGAGCCGAAAGATAGGAAACGTGGGAGGACCAGCACAGTTTTCTGTCAAACATAAGACCCAAGAATTTAGCGACGTCTGAAAACGGAAGGTTGACAGGTCCTAGATGAAAGGAGGGCGGAAGAAACTCCTTACGTCGCCAAAAATTAACACAAACGGTCTTACCGGGAGAGAAACGGAAGCCGGTTTCGATGCTCCAAGAGTCGAGGCGATCGAGACATCCTTGAAGACGTCGTTCAAGAAGGCTGGTCCGTTGAGAGCTGTAGTAGATCGCAAAACCATCCACAAAGAGGGAGCTCGAGACATCGGGAAGGAGACAATCCATAATTGGATTTATAGCGATGGCAAACAGTACAACACTCAGCACGGAGCCCTGGGGTACCCCGTTTTCTTGGGAGAAAGTGCGGGAGAGAGTAGTGTTCACCCGCACCCTAAATGTGCGCTCTGCCATAAATTCGCGAAGAAAAAGGGGCAGCCGGCCTCGAAAGCCCCATGAGAACAGTGTGCGGAGGATGCCTGTCCTCCAACAGGTATCGTATGCTCTCTCCAGATCAAAAAATATTGCTACCGTTTGGCGTTTCCGGAGAAAATTGTTCATGATATAAGTGGAGAGACCAACAAGATGGTCAACTGCAGAACGATGCTTTCGGAATCCGCATTGGGCAGGTGTTAAAAGACTGCGGGGTTCCAGCCACCACGCTAAACGGTAATTCACCATACGCTCCAAAACCTTACAGACACTACTCGTGAGAGAAATGGGGCGATAGCTAGAGGGGAGATGTTTGTCCTTTCCAGGTTTCGGAACAGGAACGACGATAGCTTCCCGCCATCGTCTGGGAAAAGTACTGTCGGTCTAAATTCGATTATAAAGGCGAAGGAGGTAACGCAGACTATGGGTTGATAAATGTAGCAACATTTGGACGTGGATACCATCTGGTCCTGGGGCGGAGGAGCGAGAAGAAGAGAGTGCATGTTGGAGTTCCCGCAAGGAGAAAACAGTATTGTAGCTTTCGCGATTTTGAGAGGAGAAAGCAAGAGGTCGCACTTCCGCTGCACGTTTCTTCGGGGGAAACGCTGCCGGGTAATTTGAAGAGCTCGAAATCTCTGCAAAGTGCTGACCCAACGAGTTAGAAATTGCGACGGGGTCCACTAATGTGTCATGCGCGACAGTGAGCCCAGAGACCGGGGAGAAACCAGGCGCGCCTGAGAACCGTCGAAGCCGACTCCAAACTTCCGAGGAGGGAGTGAAGGTGTTAAATGAGCTAATAAAGAATTTCCAGCTTGCCTTCTTGCTATCGCGGATGACACGACGGCATCGCGCTCGGAGCTGCTTATAGCGGATACAGTTGGCCAAAGTAGGATGGTGGCGGAAAACGCGGAGAGCAAGTCGCCGCTCACGTAGTGCATCACGGCATGCCTCGTTCCACCAAGGAACTGGGGGGCGCCGGGGCAATTCGGAGGTGCGTGGTATTGAATGTTCCGCAGCTGTAAGAATAACGTCGGTAATATGTGTGACCTCATCGTCGACGCTGGGAAAGTGACGGTCATCGAATGTCGCTAGAGACGAAAGAAGTGTCCAATCGGCTTGAGCAAACTTCCAGCGTCGCGGGCGCATATATGGCTGTTGAGGCTGCAGTCTAAGGACACATGGAAAGTGGTCACTGGAGTGTGTATCATCAAGGGCGAACCATTCGAAGCGCCGAGCTAGTGGAACAGTACCGACCGCAAAGTCCAAATGAGATAAATTTGCCGTGGAGGCAGACAAAAACGTAGGGACCCCAGTGTTGAGGCAAACGAGATCTGCTTGGTGGAAGATGTCTAGCAATAGTGAGCCACGTGGACAAGGATGTGGAGATCCCCAAAGCGGGTGGTGGGCATTGAAGTCCCCAACCAGCAAATATGGGGGTGGAAGCTGACCAAGAAGATGAAGGAGATCAGCTCGTGCCATTGGTGTGGACGATGGAATGTATACAGTACAAAGAGAGAACGTGTATCCGGAAAGGGAAAGACGGACGGCGACAGCTTGGAAGGAAGTGTTTAAATGGATTGGGTGATAATGGAGAGTTTCATGGAGAAGAATCATGAGTCCTCCATGTGCTGGAGTGCCTTCAACAGAGGGAGATCATATCGGACGGACTGAAAATGAGGGAGAACAAAGCGGTCATGGGGACGCAGCTTTGTTTCCTGAAGACAAAAGATGACCGGCGAGTAGTATTTTAAGAGGATCGACAATTCATCCCGATTGGCTCGAATACCGCGGATATTCCAGTGGATAATGGACATAGGGTGAACTGGAAATGGAGGAATGTGACCAAGGTCGCTGTCAACTCAACGACTGCTCTGAGCTTGCGACCGACAGCACGGAATGGCATTCAGCCGAAGGCAGAAGATCCTGATCCATAGGTTGGTCAGGAGCAGCTCCTGCCACCAGCGACTGGCCGGTTGATCGGCCGCCAGCAGTGCGCCTCGGCGACACAGAAGACGGCCGAGGGCGACTTCCGCCAGGTGGTGCTGTAGATGGGACACGCCTTGGCGGAGGAGGAGAGGAACTGGGTTTCTTTGTAGCCTTCTTGGAAGTATGATGTTTAGAGGAAGGAGGAACCGATGGTTGCGAAGTTGCCGTACGTAAAAACTCTTCACGAGTATGCTCTTTTTTCGAAGACTTGGTGTCTGACTTTTGGGCTCGAGATTTAGCAGAACTCGACGAAGGGTGAACCAGAGAGTGGGCAGGCGAAAGTGGTGAGGTTGAACGGGCGATCTTTGCGCTGGCCGATCTGACGACCGTGGCACTAAAGGTGAGGTCGCAAGTCTGCGTGGCCGCCTCCTTTGTTGGCCGAGGAGAAGCAAGGACAGTGCTGTATTTTCCTTTCTGAGGCACGGTGGGCTGTCGACTGGCGAATAATTTTCGAGCAGCAAAGGTCGACACCTTTTCCTTTACTCGAATTTCCTGGATGAGCTTTTCGTCCTTAAAAACGGGACAATCTCGAGAGGAAGCGGCGTGGTCACCCATACAGTTGATGCAGCGAGGGGATGGAGGTGGACAAGCACCCTCATGGGCATCCCTGCCACACGTAACATTTGGCCGGATTGGAACAGGACTGGCTGGTGTGATTGAACCGCTGGCACCGATAGCAACGCGTAGGGTTCGGGACGTAAGGGCGAACGGAAATTATCTCATAGCCGGCTTTGATTTTCGATGGGAGTTGAACTTGGTCAAATGTCAAGAAGACAGTGCGGGTTGGAATGATGTTCGTGACAACCCTTTTCATAACCCTATGAACAGCCGTTACGCCCTGGTCAGACAGGTAGTGCTGAATTTCTTCGTCAGACAGTCCATCGAGGGAGCGTGTATAAACGACTCCACGCGAGGAATTTAAGGTACGGTGCGGTGCGGTTCCACCCGGACAGGGAAGGTGTGTAGTAGTGACGTACGCAGCAATTTTTGTGCCTGGAGGGCACTGACTGTTTCTAACAACAGGGTGCCATTCCGTAATCTGGATCAATACTTTACAGGACCTGCAATTGCGTCGACACCTTTCTGAATAATGAAAGGGTTGACCGTGGAGAAGTCGTGACCTTCGTCAGACCGAGAAACAACAAGGAACTGTGTCAACGATGGAAGAACCGTCTGTGGCTGAGACTCAGTGAACTTACGTTTGTGAGCTGACATAGTGGAAGGTGAGGAAACCGTTGCGGAAGAATCTCCCATGATTACCGGCGTCTCCGATGGCGCGCTCCTCCCTTGTGGGGGCCCTCACTGAGGGCACACCCGCCTTAGGTGATTGTTCACACCTCAGGTCACACCTCCCGACAAACGGACGGAGGGACCAATCGGCACTTTCGGAAGGTATCAGCTCGGGTAATCACCCCTCCCTGGGCCTGGCCGTTACCGGGGGTACGTACGTGTCCTACCTGTCTACCCGGGGCGGGGAATTACGCGTTACCCCGTCACCGGCTACGCATGGAAGTACGTGGGTCGGCCTTCAGACACGCACAGGGAGGAAAAAAGAGAAAGGGAAAGGAAAGAAGAGGGGGTCTCAAACGCCGCAGCGGAGAAAAGGGCAAAGAGAAGAGGGAAGGAAAAGAGAAGGACAGAGGAAGGACGAGGACTTGCAAGCGTAGAAAGCAAGGAATTTGGAACAGTTTCGAGCGTCCGTCTCCGGACGTAGGCACAAAATATACTCCCAGAGGGGGAGAAAGGGAAGGAAAGAGCCAGAGGTGAGGGGGGGGGGCGAAGATGGGGGACGGGGAAGGATGCGGAAAGGGAAGGTGTGCAGCCCGGAAAGGAAGGAGGGCCACATTAGCTCGGGGTCCCGTGCTCGCTACGCACGTGTCCACAAAAGAGTTGTGGACCCCCTGGGGGATTCGATCGGACTATGGACCGATACAAGCGAAGCAGGACAGTGCGATCCGCTCCCCAAGATGAACCGCTAAGAACTCTGAGGACATTAAGGGAACGTGTACAACGGGCCGCCAAATAAGAGGCATGTGGAGACCAACACAGTTTCCTGTCCAACGTGAGCCCTAGAAACTTAGTTGTTTCCACGAATGGGAGAACAACGGGACCGAGATGTAAGGATGGTGGAAGGAACGCTTTATATCGCCAGAAGTTGGATCAAACCGTCTTCTCTTCAGAGAACCGGAAGCCATTTGCCACGCTCCATGAGTATAGGCTGTCTAGACAACGCTGAAGGCAGCGCTCCAGGAGGCATGTTCTCTGGGCACTGCAGTAGATCGCGAAGTCATCGACAAAGAGAGAGCCTGAGACATTAGGTGGAATGCAATCCATAATTGGATTGATCGCGATGGCAAAAAGGGCTACGCTCAAGACGGAGCCCTGAGGCACTCCGTTCTCCTGGAGGAAGACGTCGGACAATACTGAACCCACACGTACCCTAAACTTTCGATCCGTTAAAAAGGAATCAATAAAAAGGGGCAGGCGACCGCGTAGGCCCCACCTGTGCATAGTGCGGAGGATACCTCCTCTCCAACAGGTATCATAAGCCTTCTCCAAGTCGAAGAACACGGCTACCGTTTGGCGCCTTCGCAAAAAGTTGTTCATGATGAAGGTCGACAAGGTCACAAGGTGGTCAACAGCGGAGCGGCGGCGACGAAAGCCGCATTGGACATTAGTAAGTAGCCGTCGAGATTCAAGAATCCAGACTAACCGAGCATTAACCATGCGCTCCATCACCTTACAGACACAGCTTGTAAGAGAAATGGGGCGGTAACTAGAAGGAAGGTGTCTATCCTTCCCGGGTTTGGGTATAGGAACAACAACGGCGTCACGCCAACGCATGGGGACTTGACCTTCGGTCCAGACGCGATTGTAGGTACGAAGAAGGAAGCTTTTGCCCGCCGGAGAAAGGTGTGCCAGCATCTGAACGTGAATGGCATCTGGCCCCGGAGCAGACGACCGGGACAGTGCAAGCGCACGTTCGAGTTCCCGCATAGTAAAGGGGGCATTATAAGTTTCCAGATTCAGCGAGTGGAAGGAAGGTCGCCGAGCCTCTTCTGCCTCTTTCCTGGGAAGGAAGGCAGGATGGTAATGGGCGGAGCTTGAAACCTCCGCGAAAAAGCGGCCAAAGGCGTTGGAGACAGCCACAGGATCAACAAGGACCTCATTACCTGAGGTCAGGCCAGGTACCGAGGAGTGGGCCTTAATGCCAGACAGCCGGCGCAGGCTACCCCAAACGACGGAAGAGGGAGTAAAACTGTCAAAGGAGCTGGTGAAGGAGGCCCAACAAGCTTTTTTGGTGTCTTTGATGACACTACAGCATTGCGCTCGGAGTCGTTTGTATGCAATACAATTCGCCAACGTAGGATGGCGGCGAAAGGTGCGTAAAGCACGTCGTCGAGCACAGATAGCGTCCCTACAAGCCTCGTTCCACCAGGGGACGGAAACGCGACGGGAAGAAGAAGTAGTACAAAGAATGGAACGTTCGGCAGCATTGATAACAGGCTTGAGGTCTTCGACCTGACTGTCACAACTGGGAAAATCGTGGTCCGAAAAGGTCGCCAGGGAGGAGTCAGGTCCCCAGTCAGGTTTCAGTATGTTCCAGCTCGAAGGACGTGGGGATGGGGTGTGGTGCAGGAGACGAACGACACAGGGGAAGTGGTCGCTCGGATAGGTGTCAGAAAGGACATACCACTCGAACCGACGGGCAAGAGTGGTAGAACAGATCGAGAGGTCCAAGTGGGAGTAGGTATGAGTAGAGTCCGAGAGGAAAGTCGGGGCGCCGGTATTGAGGCAGACAAGATTGAGGTGGTTGAAGACATCCGCCAAGAGTGAGCCTCTGACAGGATGCAGGAGAGCCCCAAAGGGGATGATGGGCATTGAAGTCGCCAAACAATAAAAACGGCGGGGGAAGCTGAACGATCAGGTGCATCATGTCAGCCCAACTAACAGCAGATGACGGTGGAGTGTAGATGGTACAAACTGAAAAGTAAAAGCAGAAAGAGTAATGCGGACAGCTATTGCTTGGGTGGTCAATGGGATGGGATGGTATGGTAATAGACATCGTCCCGAACGAGCAACATGACCCCACCATGAGCTGGGATACCGTCCACAGGGGTGAGGTCATACCGCTCCGAGGTGTAGTGGGTAAAGGCAATACGGTCAGTCGGGCGCAACTTTGTTTCCTGGAGACCAAGGACGAGCGGACAGTGCAGACGGAGGAGCAGTTGTAATTCCTCCCGATTAGATCGAATACCTCTTATGTTCCAATGAAACAACGCCATCGCTAGTCAAATTTGGGGGAACGAGACGGGGGAAGAGCTGGTCACCTCGACGGCCGCGGAGGGCCTAAATTGAGCCCGAAAACGCTTAGAGACTGCTGGCGGCTGGCCGCCAGCGAGAGATGATGTACCACGCTTCATTGAGGGTCATCCGCCCTGATGCCACCTACTCCGACCAAGGGCCCTCCCCACGGGCGCCACCCAGCCGCAGCAATAGCCACCTGGCAGGATGTCCATTGCCGGGAGTCCTGATGCCACAGGGAGACGGGCATCTACTCCTTGGCATACGTGGGGAGTTAACGGCGCAGGCATCAGTAGAGCGATCCCTGTGTTGTCAGGGGGCTACAACCAAGAGGGTACATGGCGGCCCCACCACAACGGACTGGCTACCGTGCTGGATCTTAGGTGCAAAACTGTCCTAGGTCGTCGTCGCAGTTAAAAGAAACACTGCAGAGCGCAGCGTGGGAATCGCACCCAGGGACGTATCCTCGCCCAAGAGATGGAAAACGAGCGGGACACCATTGCAACGACGAAAAAGCCGGCTAAAGGTCTCAATGCACGACGGATACAGTGCACCATGTAAGGCGCCCTTCCCCAATTGGCTCGCTCTTCGGAATAATTTAGAAAGATGGAGGTCAAACCCGAGAGGGGACCATCACATAAGGCCGAAACATTTGAGACTCCTTTTAGTCGCCTCTTACGACAGGCAGGAATACCGCAGGCCTATTCTAACGCCCGAACCCGCAGGGGGATATGGAAATGCCACGTAGATAGTGCCTCCCATCAAGTAGACAGTTAGCCTGGTGCAAGTCTTGCGAGTTGACACCACTTTGGTGACTTGTGTGTTGATGGGGATGAAATTATAAATGTAAGGACAACCCAACATCCAGTCCCTGAGCAAAGATAATCCCCGACGCAGCCAGGAATCGAACCTGGGCCGTTAAGTATGATATTCTGTCGAACTGACCACTCAAATACCAGGGTTTTTTTTTATTTTTTTTATTTTGTGGTTTTAGGGTGCACAGCTTCAACGGTCATTAGCGCCCAGACTACGTTAGGAATGCACCGCGAGTCACAAGTTTAAAACAGCAACGAAACGGAAAACACGATAAAAGACTGACAGGCATAGGATTAAAAAAAGGAAAACCGCATAATCGAATGTCCTTTGAGAGGGTTGTCAAATTGATAAAATGAAGAACGCGAGCAGCTGCTCGTGGGTCATCCGCTAAAATGGCTTCTACAGTACATGGCAGGCCAAGATCAAGACGCAGGGTGTTAAAATCCGGACAGGATGTTAAAATGTGGCGGACCATCAGCAATTGCCCACATGGGCAGAACGGCGCCGGCGCAGCCGTCAGCAGATGGCGATGGCTGAACCGGCAGTGTCCAATTCATAACCGTGCCAAAACGACCTCCTCCCGCCGAGAAGGGCGTGAGGAGGACGTCCACGCCGCGGGAAGAGGAGTCAAGGCCCGAAGCTTGTTGTCTGTAAGTGCAGCCCAATCGGCATGCCACAGCGATAAAATGCGCCGACAAATTACCCTGCTACAATCTGACGAAGGGACACCACAAGAAGCTGTCCAAGGTTGGAGGACCGCAGCCTTGGCCGCGGCATCTGCAGCTTCGTTCCCAGGGATACCGACATGGCCAGGAACCCACATAAAGCTAACCGGAGAACCGACGTCCACCAGCTGCTAAAGAGAGCATTGGATCCGGTGCACGAAAGGGTGAACCGGGTACGGATCACCGAGGCTCTGGATAGCGCTCAGGGAATCGGAGCAGATGACATATGCAGAATGTCGGTGGCGGCAGATGTAAAGGACAGCCTGGTAGAGGGCAAAGAGCTCAGCTGTGAAGACCGAACAATGGCCATGGAGCCGATATTTGAAACATTGTGCCCCGACAATAAAAGAACACCCGACCCCGTCATTGGTCTTAGAGCCATCTGTATAAATGAATGTCATATTAATGAACTTCGAACGAAGTTCGACAAAACGGGAGTGGTAGACTGAACCGGGGGCAACCTCCTTCGGGAGCGAGCAGAGGTCAAGGTGCACGCAAACCTGAGCCTGGAGCCAAGGTGGCGTGTGGCTCTCGCCCACTCGAAAGGTTGCAGGGAGTGAAAAATTAAGGTGTTGAAGGAGGCGACGAAAGCGAACTCCAGGGGGTAGCAGGGCAGAGACATACAACCCGTATTGACTGTCGAGAGAGTCATCAAAAAAGGAACGATAAGACGGGTGGTCGGGCATTGCCAGTAGCCGACAGGCATACCGACAAAGCAGTATATCACGCCGGTAGGTGAGTGGCAACTCACCAGCGTCAGCATGAAGACACTCGACGGGACTAGTATAAAATACTCCGATCGCAAGACGTAAACCCCGATGTTGTATGAAGTTGAGGCGGCGTAAGATGGATGGCCGTGAAGAGGAGTATACGAAGCTCCCATAATCCAGCTTGGAGCGGACGATCGACCGATATAGGTGAAGTAGGACTGTTCGATCCGCTCCCCACGACATACCACTGAGAACACGGAGGACATTTAGAGAACGGGTACAACGGGCAGCCAAATATGACGCATGTGGAGACCAACTAAGTTTCCTGTCAAATGAAAGACCTAAAAATTTTGTTGTCTCCACGAATGGGAGAGCAACGGGACCGAGTCGTAGGGACGGTGGGAGAAACTCTTTGTAGCGCCAGAAGTTAATACAAACCGTCTTCTCGGCAGAAAAACGGAAGCCATTGGCGACACTCCAGGAGTAAAGACGGCCAGGAGAACGCTGAAGACAGCGCTCCAGGAAAAACGTACGCTGCGCGCTGCAATAGATGGTAAAATCATCTACGAAAAGGGAGCCTGATACATCAGCTGGGAGGCAATCCATTATTGGATTGATCGCTATGGTGAAGAGAGCGACGCTGAAAACTGAGCCCTGTGGCACCCCATTCTCCTGGCGAAAGGTGTCTGACAGGACAGAACCCACACGTACCCTGAACTGTCGATCCATTAAAAAGGAACGAATAAAAAGAGGGAGGCGACCGCGAAGGCCCAATGTATGCATGGTGCGGAGAATGCTCACCCTCCAACAGGTGTCGTAAGCCTTCTCCAAATCAAAGAACACAGCCGCGGTCGGGCGCTGCCGCAAGAAGTTCTTCATAATGAAGGTCGACAAGGTAACCAGATGGTCAACAGCAGACCGGCGCCTACGAAATCCACATTGTACATTGGTAAGGAGGCGTCGAGAATCGAGCAGCCAAACCAATCGAGAGTTAACCATTCGCTCCATCACTTTACAGACACAGCTGGTAAGCGAGATGGGTCGATAACTGGAAGGCAAGTGCTTGTCCTTCCCCGGCTTAGGAATTGGGACAACAATAGACTCGCGCCAGCATGCGGGAACATGGCCCTCAATCCAGATGCGATTGTAAGTACGAAGAAGAAAACCTTTACCCGCAGGAGAAAGGTTCTTCAGCATCTGAATATGAATAGAATCAGGCCCGGGAGCGGAGGACCATGATCGGCCAAGTGCGTTTTCGAGTTCCCGCATGGTGAATGGGGCATTATAACTTTCACGATTCGAGGAGCGGAAGTTGGGTGGCCTAGCCTCCTCTTCCTGTTTGCGGGGGAGGAAGGCAGGGTGGTAATGAGCGGAGCTCGAAACCTCTGCGAAAAAGCGGCCGAAGGCATTGGAGACAGCCTCAGGGGCCACAAGGACGTCATTCGCGACCGTCAAGCCAGAAACTGGTGAGTGGACCTTAGTGCCAGATAGCCGGCGCAGGCTACCCCAGACAACAGAAGGAGTAAAACTGTTGAAGGTGCTTGTGAAAGCAGCCCAGCTGGCTTTCTTGCTTTCTTTAATCATACGACGACACTGTGCACGTAATCGTTTATAATTGATACAATTCGCCACTGTAGGGTGGTGTTTAAAGGTGCGTAAAGCACGTCGACGAGCACGTAAAGCGCCTCTACATGCTGCGGTCCACCAGGGGACCGGTACGCGACGTGGAGAAGAAGTAGGGTGAGGGATGGAATATTCAGCAGCAGTGAGAATGACTTCAGTCAGGTGTGCGACCTGACTATCGCAGCTTGTGAAGGTTTGATCCTGAAAGGTCGCCCTGGAAGAGAAGAGCCCCCAATCTGCTTTGGAGATGTTCCAACTAGATGAGCACGGAGAGGGGGTATGCTGCAGGAGATGGATAACACACGGGAAGTGGTCACTCGAATATGCGTCATAAAGTGCATACCACTCAAACCGGCATGCAAGTTACGTAGTACATATAGAGAGGTCTAAATGGAAATAGGTGTGAGATGTGTCCGAAAGAAAAGTAGGGGCGCCAGTATTGAGGCAGACAAGATTGAGCTGGTTGAAAAGGTCTGCTAACAGGGAGCCCCTCGGGCAGGATGCTGGAGAGCCCCAAAGGGGATGGTGGGCATTGAAGTCTCCAGTTAACAAAAATGGTGCAGGTAGCTGAGCAATAAGCTGCATCATGTCTGCCCTGGTAACGGCAGACGACGATGGAGTGTAAACGGTACAAATGGAAAAGGTAAAAGTGGGGAGAGTAATGCGGATGGCAACTGCCTGCAGGCCGGTGTGCAACGTGATGGGATCGTAGTAAATATCATCCCGGACCAGCAACATAACCCCTCCATGAGCTGGGATACCCACCACAGGGGGGTATGTCAAAACGCACAGAGGTGTAGTGTGCCAAGGCAATTTGATCGCATGGGCGTAGCTTCGTTTCCTGGAGGGCTACGACGAGCGGACGGTGCAAGCGGAGCAGCAACTTCAAGTCCTCTCGGTTGGAGCGAATGCTGAGAATATTCCAGTGAATAAGTGCCATCATAAGAAAAAAAAAAAAAGATGAAAGAGGGGTTCACCTCGAAGGCCGCTGAGGGCCTGGCTTCGAGCGAGCACTGCCACCGCTATCAGTAGGCGGACAGTCATCGTCCATTGGGTCTGTAGGTTCATCGGCCATCTTGGGAAGATGGCCGGGAGGGGGAGCTTCCTCCGCCGGTGAACGGCCAGATGTTCGGCTACCAGCGATGCGGCCGGGCGAAACGGAGGACGGCCTGGGGCAGCAACCGCTGGGTGGCGCAGGTGAAGAAATGCGCCGTGGCGGAGAAGGAGAACTGTGCTTCCTATGAGCCTTCTTGGAAGGTCGTTTGGTGGAAGTACCGGTCGAAGGCTGGGAGGTTGAGGTACGTAGGAAGTCTGCACGGGACGGTTCCTTCTTGAAGGCCCGTACATCTGACTTCTGGGTCTTCGTCTTAGCAGAAGCTGATGAAGGGGCTGGTGTCTGTGGGGTGATG
Organism: Schistocerca nitens; assembly: GCF_023898315.1. NCBI lineage: Eukaryota > Metazoa > Arthropoda > Insecta > Orthoptera > Acrididae > Schistocerca > Schistocerca nitens. The sequence goes on along the minus strand of NC_064620.1, from coordinate 624,399,158 downwards.
GAAGGAAGAGGAGACGTCGACCGTGCGATCTTAGCACTGGCCGAACGGACGACTGTGGTGCTGAAGGTCAGATGGCATGTCTGGGTTGCCACCTCCCTGGTAGTCCGAGGACAGTACTGTATTTCCCCGCTGGGAGCAGCGTGGGCTTCCTACTAGCCAATAGCTTGCGAGCAGCCGAGGTGGGCACTTTCTCTTTGACCCGAATTTTTTGGATACAGCATTCTTCCTTATAGACAGGACAGTCGCGGGAGGATGCGGCATGGTCACCCTGACAGTTCACAAAACGAGGAGACGGAGGTGGACAGTCACCCTCATGGGCATCCCTGCCACAAGTGACACATTTAGCCGCATTGGAACAAGACTGGCGAGTGTGATTGAAACGCTGACACTGGTAGCAGCGCGTAGGTGTCGGGACATAGGGGCGAACAGAAATAACCTCGTGGCCCGCTTTGATGCGCGATGGCAGCTGAATACTATTGAAGGTCAAGAAAAGTGTCCGGGTCGGTGCAAGGTCATTGTTGACCTTTTTCATGACCCTATGGACAGCCGTCACGCCCTGCTCAGCGAGGAAAGATTGAATCTCCTCGTCAGTCAAGCCGTCGAGGGATCTAGTATAGACCACACCACGAGACGAATTCAAAGTTCGGTGAGCCTCCACCCGGACAGGGAATGTGTACAGGAGTGCGGCCCGAAGCAGTTTTTGTGCCTGAAAGGCGCTCTCAGTTTCGAGTAATAAGGTACCGTTACGCAACCTGGTACAAGATTTGACAGATCCGACTATGGCATCGACGCCCTTCTGGAAAACGAAAGGGTTGACAGAGGAAAAACCCTTTCCGTCCTCAGATCGAGAAACGACGAGGAACTGTGGGGCAGGCGGTAGTACTTTTGTCACTGGTAGCTGGTCAAGTTTCCCTTTTTGGACAGAAGTCGAGAGAGATGGAGTGAAATCCATTGCGGAGGTATCCCCCATGATTGCCAGCATCTCCGATGGCGCGCTCCTTCCTTGTGGGGACCCTCTCAGAGGGCACTCCCACCTTAGGTGAATGTTTACACCTCAGGTCACACCTCCCGAGAAACAGACAGAGGGACCAATCGGCATGGTCAGAAGGTATCAGCTCAGGCAATCACCTCACCCCGGGCCGGGCCTGGCCTGGCCTGGCCTGGCCTGGCCTGGCCTTTACCAGGGGGTACGCGCGTGCCTTACATGACTACCCAGGGCGGGGAATTACGCGTTACCCCATCACCGGCTACGCGTGCGAACACGTGGGTCGGCCTTCAGGCACGCACAGGGAGGAAGGAAGGGGGGGGAGAGAGAGAGAGAGAGAGAGAGAGAGAGAGAGAGAGAGAGAGAGAGAGAGAGAGAGAGAGAGAGAGAGAGAGAGAGAGAGAGAGAGAGAGAGAGAGAGAGAGAGAGAGAGGACAGACTGTCTCAAACGCCGAGGCGGAGACCAGAGAAGGCAAGGAGAAGAAGGCAATGAGAAGGCAAGGAGAAGAAGGCAATGAGATGTTGCAGGGGAAAGAGTAAGGAAGACAGTGAGGTGGAGAAGAGCAAAGGAAGGAACCAACCAAAGGAAGGAACCAACCAAAGGAAGGAACCAACCAAAGGAAGGAACCAACCAAAGGAAGGAACCAACCAAAGGAAGGAACCAACCAAAGGAAGGAACCAACCAAAGGAAGGAACCAACCAAAGGAAGGAACCAACCAAAGGAAGGAACCAACCAAAGGAAGGAACCAACCAAAGGAAGGAACCAACCAAAGGAAGGAACCAACCAAAGGAAGGAACCAACCAAAGGAAGGAACCAACCAAAGGAAGGAACCAACCAAAGGAAGGAACCAACCAAAGGAAGGAACCAACCAAAGGAAGGAACCAACCAAAGGAAGGAACCAACCAAAGGAAGGAACCAACCAAAGGAAGGAACCAACCAAAGGAAGGAACCAACCAAAGGAAGGAACCAACCAAAGGAAGGAACCAACCAAAGGAAGGAACCAACCAAAGGAAGGAACCAACCAAAGGAAGGAACCAACCAAAGGAAGGAACCAACCAAAGGAAGGAACCAACCAAAGGAAGGAACCAACCAAAGGAAGGAACCAACCAAAGGAAGGAACCAACCAAAGGAAGGAACCAACCAAAGGAAGGAACCAACCAAAGGAAGGAACCAACCAAAGGAAGGAACCAACCAAAGGAAGGAACCAACCAAAGGAAGGAACCAACCAAAGGAAGGAACCAACCAAAGGAAGGAACCAACCAAAGGAAGGAACCAACCAAAGGAAGGAAGAAACGAGAAGTGAAAAACCAAAATGACAGCAAATAGAGGTCGTGGAACCGTCCGTCTCCGGACGCAGGCGCAAACTACCCCCTTGAGGGGGAGGGACTCCTTTTAGTTGCCTCTTATGACTGGCAGGAATACCTCGGGTCTATTCTAATCCCCGGATCCGCAGGGGGGAAATACCAGGGATGGACACCCCTAATATGTCTAGATGTGATAGACAGGTGACATGTACTTAAGAATCCTGGCTGATCGCTTGCATCCATTCATGTCCATTGTGCATTCCAACAGACTTCAGCAATTCCAGCAGGTAAATGTGACACTCCACATACCCGGAACTGCTGCTGAGTGACTCCGAAAACACTCCTTTGAGTTTGAACACTTACTCTGGTCCCCTCGTGTGTGCGAATCTCATGGGTGCCCAACAATGAGGTCGTCATGATAGAAAGTGTTACTGATACCTTTATGTGAGGACACAGTTTCTTAAAAATACAGAATATATAAGGACCAAAAATAAATTGGGTTTGATGGGTTAAGTCACACAGAAGAGCTACACAGCAACAAAAAAGGAATGGCTGTAGTTTCTCCACGATTTCAGCTGTTCATGGTACCAGCACATCAAGGCCATATTCACAGATGTTACAAGAACAAAATTGTGTTACAGGCAGTTGCCACTACAACTACTGAAAAAGAAGCTCCACCACCACCACCACCACCACCACCACCACCACCACCACCACCACCACCACCACCACCACATCTCTAGCTGCTCAGGCCAGACCAATATATTAAACAGAACTAACAATCCATAGTGGAGCAGAGCAGGTAGAGGGACATCCCACACAGGTTGAAGAGGAGGAAACAGTGCAACTTAGCAGAGTGTGCAGGGACTAGAGGTGGCAGATGAGGCTGTCTGATTTAGAATCGGGAGGGAGGGAGGGAGGGAGGGAGGGAGGGAGGAAAGGAAGGGGAAAAACTGAGCAGAAAGGAAAGGAGCACACGAAAGTAGAAGGGACTGGTTGATGCACTTGCAGAGAGCCGTGCACAGTGGGGATGTGAATTGGGAGATGATAGAACAGTGGGGTGAGGGTGGGAGGGAACATTTTGGCAGAAGAAGGGAGACAGTAGGTTACTGTAGGTTGAGGCAGGGATGGTTTCAGGAGCAGAGTATGTGTTTTAAGGGTAACTCCAGTCTCCAGAGTTCAGAAAAGCTGGTGATGTATGCGACAACACAGATTGCCTGGGTTGTGAAGCAGCCATTGAAATTGGGCATGCTATGTTTATCTCCATGTTGTGCAGGGTGTTCCACTTTCCTGTAGTAGGTCATGTGTCACATTTACAATGAGCAGCAATCTACCCCTTCTGTAAGTCTCGACATTATACAGCAAGGAACTTTGAGGCCAGTACATTCTGACTCTTTAATTTAGAAATTCATGGCAATCCTCCTACGGTACTAGCCAGTCAATTTCTCTCTCTCTTTGATGGGTAGAGAAGGTGAATTATGAACTTCATAGTTGTTCCGGTACAAACAACAGAGTTATTCATCACATGGACCTTACTTAAAGGATACTAATTTCAGTTAGAATTTACAGAGGAAAATAATTATGGAAGCAGAAAAATGAAAGTTCCAGGTTAAGTTGATAACGCAATGTGCAACTTTATTTTATAGGTCATCCTCATTATCAGGAGAAGTGAAGTTATCTGTCATCCTTTGGTAGACCTGGGAGATTACTTGGGCCGATCACTGCTACAACCTTGTGACTCTGGCTGAAAATGGGGGTGAGATGCAAATACAAGAATGCCACAAGAGAGTTCTCTTAGCCTCTCTCACCTTAATTCTCCACAATCCTACCTACACATCATGGTCCTGTTAAGCTGAGCAACCCAGTGGACGGTTGGGTAACCAACCCCAGTGGTGAACTGGGTCAGCAAGCTGACAGGATATGGAGGACAGTGGAAGGAAATGGGAAACCACTACTGGAATTGCTTCCCTAGATGTTCTTGGGCTTGATCTCTTTGTAAAATATTCCAGAGGTAAAGCTTCCCCTCAATCGGTTCTCCAGGAGGCGAATACAATGAGGAGTCCAGAGATTTGGGAAAATGGAAAAGGAAGGAAGGAGAAGAAGGAAGACTTATTGAGGACTGGTACCTGGAATGTTTTAACCCTTCTCCAGGAAGGGAAATTAGGAAACGCCAAACATGAAGTGACAAGAAACGAATTGGGTATACTCTGTATGTGTGAGGTGAGATGGGGTGGTTGTGGAAAACTAGAAAGTGATGACTTCTGATTGTACTATTCAAGTGAAGATAAAAATGGAATGAATGAGGTTGAAAGTTTGACAGGTGGAGGACAAGGTAATCAAGGTTAAATATGTTAGTGGAAGAATATTGATGATGAGACAGAGAGAAAAAGAAAGACTTACTTATCATCCAGGTCTATATGCCAACAAGTGATCATTCAGATGAAGAGGTATAAGAATGTTGTGAGATAATAGAAAACTTAGCAGAGAGAGAAATGAAATGCATGTATTGTTATAATGGGCGATTGGAATGTGGTAGTTGGTGAAGGACCAGAAGGAGAAGCTCTGGGAAAATATGGACTGGGTGAAAGAAATGAGAAAAGGCAAATGTTTTTGGAATACTGCAATGAAAATTTCATGGTAGTTGGAAATACTCTATTTGGTAACCACAAAAGATGACAGTGTACTTGGATACCTCAATTTGACAACAAAAGGTATCAAATTGATTACATAATGATACAACAAAGACACCAAAATTGCCTAAAGAGTCTCAAAAGCTATCCAGGGGCAGATACTTATTCAGATCATATATTAGTAATAGCTGATGTTCTAGTTTAATTGAAAGGAACCTTGGAAGGACAGAAGAGAGAGCACATTAACTTTGAGAAACAAAGACAAAGGCAATTGTGAAAAATTGGAGAATGCATATTGTGAAATCATAATAAAAAGTCAGGAAATGGAATGCACAGAAGGAAGGCAGGATCATTTTAAAAATAGGATCAAAAATGCAGCTAAGGAAACACTGAGTCAAGGAGAGGAAAATAATAAAAAAAAGAATGGGTAACACCAGTTATGATAACCAAGATTGGTGATTGCAGGAAATGGAAAACTGTAGACACAGAAGAAGGGAAGCATAACTACAGAAGTAGCAAAGGACAAATGGCTGACAGGAGAGTGTGACAAGACAGTGAAATTAGAGAAAGAAGGAAAATATGATTTCATGTACAAAGAAGGATTGGATTTGACATTCAGGGGAAAAGAGAAACGACAATGGACTGAAGGAAGTAGAGGCAGCAGATGGTAAAATGGTGAGTGAACCCCAAGAAATTATGATAAAATGGGAAGAATATATAAAATGGCTATATGCTGTAAACAGCTGACAAAGTGAAGAAGACATTGGGATAGAAGAAGAAGAAGATGCAGATGATGACAAAGGAAATGCAATACTAACTAGTGAGATTTAAGAGTCTAGTAATCAAATATTCATGACAGGAAAATAGCCAATGGACTTTACAGAAAGAATCTTAATACCTGTAGAAAAGAAAAAGAACAGCAAAAAGTGTGAGAAACATAGAACAGTGTGCCTGATACACATGCAGCGGAAGTCTTGCTGAGGATGCTCAGCACAAAGCTATGTGGACAGTTGAATTGCATACTATGAGATGAACAATTTGGTTTCAGGCGAGGAGTGGGGCCTACAGGTGCCATTGTGCTACTAAAGGTGATAGGGAAAAGGTACATGGAGAGGAAAAGGAAGGTGTATATTGCATTCATTGATATTGAGAAGCCTATTGACACTGTCAGATGGGACAAACTGATGGAAATCTTAAGGAAACATGGAGCTGACTGAATGGATAGATGGCTAATTAAAATCTATATTTGAACCAGAGAGCAAGAGTAACAGTAGGTGTGATGAATGAAGAAATTGAACTCTGAAGAGGTGTAAGACTAGGTGGTTGCTTATCACAAACACTGTTCAGTATATACCTGAAGGAAATTATTAATGAAAGTTTTGATGGACAGGGAGGAGTTTATATAGGGGGTCAGAGAGTGGAGCGTATAAGATTTGCAGATGACATGGTTGTGATGGCAGAGAGTACAAGAGAGATGGAACAAATGTTATATAATCTAAACACAAATTTAGAAAATATCAAATGAAAATTAACAAGAAGAAAACAAGAAGCATGGTAATTGGAGAAAAGGGGACAAAACTCTGTATGAAAATAGGGGGAGAGGAAATAGAGCAAGTGAATAACTTCAATTACTTGGAAACTGTAATAATGGATGATATGTATTGCTCAACAGAAATTAGGAAAAGAATTGCAATGGCAAAAGAAGGATTCAAGAGGAAACAAATTACTTTATGGACAACTCAACAAAGATCTGAGGAAAAGACTTGCCAAATGTCACATCTGGAGCATTGCACTATATGGTGCGAAGACCTGGACATTGAGGAAGGAAGATGAAAGAAGATTGGAGGCACTATAGATCTGGATATGGAGAAGAAAGGAAAAAGTGAACTGTGAAGACCGAGTAAGGAATGAAGAAGTATTAAGGTGAGTTGGAGAAGAAAGAAACATGCTCAAAGTCAGCTGAAAGAGAAAACGGAACTGGATTGGACATTGTTTAAGGAGGGACTGCTTATTGAAGGAAGGAATAGAAGGAATAATGGAGGGAACAAGGGGAAGAGGAAAAAGAAGATATCAAATGTTGGACAATATGAAAGGAGGCAAATATTCAGAAATGAAAAGACTGGCTATCGACAGACGAAAGTGGAAGAGGCTTAATCCACGATAAGAGCTGCTGTAAGGCAGAATACCATACTACTAAATACTACTACTACTAAATACTACTACTACTAAATACTACTACTACTAAATACTACTACTACTAAATACTACTACTACTAAATACTACTACTACTAAATACTACTACTACTAAATACTACTACTACTAAATACTACTACTACTAAATACTACTACTACTAAATACTACTACTACTAAATACTACTACTACTAAATACTACTACTACTTTGGTAGTATTCCCTGCGTGATTCTATTGAGTACCCCCTACATTAGATCAATAGCTTAGGGAGAACTGTCAACTGCTGAATCATCACATGGTAAGTTAGATGCATCTTGGCTGAAATTTGTTTCAATAGAATGCTCAGCAAAAACTGAAGGTGCAAATCTAGACTTGTGAATCACTTACGAGATTGGAAGGAAAGATTTCTGTTTCTTCGAAACAGCATTCAGGCTCATTTGTGTAGTTTCTCTCAGCCAGGCACTTACAAATATCACATCTATAACTATTAACTTTTCCAGATGTCCAGGAATTAGGTCAGCAACATCCCAGAAGATTCACATGTTTTGAAAACACATTTATCAATTGGCATACATTCACATTTAGTTCCTTTATAGGCAATAGAATATTTTGTTTTCTTAAGCAGCAGCAACAATACTAGGCATCCTGATGTGATTTAGCTCCATTAAGAAGTAGGAAGGTTTTGCAAGGATACTGGCTGTCATTGAGCTTTTTCTGTTATTTTGAAACAGGTGTCATCACAGAACTTTTAATGCTTTTCATCTTTACACAGCATTCCTCTGAACAGAATTATACTTGCAATTACAGCATCTCCACATTCAACTATTGTTACATTCTCACCATGATCACCAGCAATAATCTGAACTCTTTTTGTCTCTGAAAAAGGGTCAAGTGGCAATACACCTTGTCCACACTAAATATATTTTAGTGTTTACCAATAAATCCTTTATTTAATTTGCAACTTGTGCCAACTTTTTGGCAATATCAGTGAAATAAATATTGTCAGCCTTGTCCTGCAAGCTAGTAATTTATCGTTTTGAATGTTATTTAAATATTATTCATTTAGCAAAAGCTAAACAATCTGCCAAAAGATATGTTCTGGTTCCAAGGTTTATATTGTGGATCTACCCATATGAACCTGCTAATGAGGTGTTCACAGGTGTCAGCTGTCTCAAAAACAATAATTAATTATGGCAGAGCACAATATGAAGAAATCCTCAGTAAAAGAAACATAATTCTTCTTATTACAATGAACCATCGGGGTCTTATTAGAGATCTACATTCAAACAATGAAAATCTAGGGTAGGATGTAATGGTATCAGAGTGGTCTCAGTTACCCGAGACTGCAGTGAGTGTGTTGTGCCAATGCATGTGACAAGGTTCCGTTAGATGGTGGATCTGACTTGAGTACATCGAAAGTACCATCAAGTTGCCCATCACTTAACTGCCACCATTTAATGATGATGTAATGCAGTTCAGGCATTTTTATGACATTTTGAGTCTTGTGGTAAATAATGAGGAATTACAGCGCACTGCTAAGCATTATCATTTGCTTAGTTAAATAATGTGAAGCTCACAATGCCACTGCTCATATTCTAGTGACTAGCACTTACTTTAATGTGGCCTTTAATATGGTTTGCAACAGATACAATAACACTCAGTTTCTTGCATCAACACGTGGGAAGAAACTTAGCACTCCCATCAATGACAAGGGCATGTGCAAGTGCATTTCATGCAATGCTTAACAAGGCTCCAAGCAATTGTGCATGCACCGGTGGCATTACAACTAGATGCATCCCTGCAAGACATGATTATGTTTCAGCCCCTGAAAGAAAAAGTTGACCAGTCTGTAAGAACAAAATCTGAAGCCAGTCTGAGTCCCAATAGCTCCCGGTCATCTGAAGAGAGAGTGCTTTCCTCAAAAATAAATGTGAATCATTGCAGATCACAAGACTACAGTACCACCATGGCACAGCACACCTGGGAACAAACAGCAGTATTCCTCCAATGCCAAGCACTTAGGTCATTGGAGACAAATCTAAGTTGCTATTAGAAGGCAAGGATTGTCTCCATGGGAAGTGATCGTCCTGTGTTTCAGTATATGTCAGGGCAGTATCAAATGGTAGAGCACATTTCATCAAGGTGTTCAGTCATGTTATGCTTTGCAAAAACTTACACTGATGCTCAAACTTCCTTGAACAGATTCTTGGAGTCAGAAGAACTAAATCATGTTGTAATGATGAGAAGAGCAGCAATGCAAAAACACACAAATATAGATTCCACAGGCAGGTTCATTGTTTGTCTTCTGTTTTGGGAAGAGATGAGTCAGTACGCAATTCTTTTCACACTGCAGCAAAATGCTTCTCTCAGACTGAATAGAAACTTGTGAGACAACCAAAGTTTAAAGAAAGCTATGCCGAGTTTATGAGGGAGAACAAAGACTTAGCTACCAGTAGTCATTACAGATGCCATTTTGTGTTACATGGTGCATCGTACTGTCTCTGAGGAAGACAGATCAACTACTGACAGAGTAGTGTTTGATTTTTCTACCATATTGAACATGGATTAGTAACTAAACAGTTTGCTAATGACAGGACCAATCATTCAACAGGAATTGTAATCCATAATATTGTGTTTCTGAATGCACTGCATTGCCTTCACAGCAGATATAGAGAAGATATATTGACAAGTTCTGGTAGCAGGTTAAGATCATGCTTACCAACAAATATTGTGGAATAGTGGTATGTGCAACACTTCAGGAATACCAACTGAAGACAGTCACATGACAAACGGCTTGTGCAACCTTTCTTGCAGAATGGTGTCTGTTACAACCAGCTCACAAAGAGAGTGACCACATTGAAGCAGCAAACATCATCACTAATTGTTTCTCTGTGGACAATCTTTCGTTGTGATTCAGTAAGGCCAGCAATCAAGCTCCAGCAAGATCTCACAAGGATATTTATGAAATGTGGATCCTCACTATAGAAATGGTGCAGCAACAGTGTGACTACTCGAAAATATCCCCTCAGTGGCGCAAGAAACACAATTACCTCTACTGCTTGACAACAATGAGGATTTAAAACTTTAGGTTTACTCTAGCATCCAGAATCTTGTGAACAGTGTCAAACCACCCCCTGATGTCTACAGCTTCATAAAATGCACTGTATTGTTTGTCACTTTGTCACATTTTTATTCATTTGGATTAATTAGGCACATTGTGAGCACATGCAAGATATTTGACATTGACTATGGCAATTTAAGTTAATGTGGAATGAGCCCTTGCCTTTAGAATTGCACTCCTTGTGGCAGACACTATACAGTGTAATTTTTATGACAGACAGCAGCTGTGTTGATCATAGAGTCATTGCTGGAGGGACACCTGTCAGCATAAAGAAGTCAGTACAAGAACTGGTGAATTGTCAAAAGAATCATCATTTGATTCTGTTTCATGTACCAGAGACCTATCTGAATATTACATAGCTACAAAGTTACTTTTACATTATACTGCACAAGCTGTGATACATGAGCTTAAAAACATGAAGGCAGTTTTATTGAATTACTAAGCAACATGTGTGTGAAACTCTTGATACCCAGAGACAATAAGACCTGTCTATGAAGTGTGTGCGATATTGATTTAAAAACCAGTGAAGTATTTTAAGAAGATTTTAGGAAGTTTGTCCGGCCACAAATGTATCAAGAGGAGTGGCTCTTCTGTCATTTTAGAAAAGTACTTGGGTGTGTAATTGCAATACATATAAATATTTTTGTAAACTGTAAGTGGCAATTGGCATGTTTAATGAATACTAACTGTCGTGACGTGCGCAGGCACACAAACACACTATGATATGACCATCTGCCAGTCAGGGTTCACCAACGGCTGCCAATCATCACTCTGGAATCAGCGGAGGAAGACTGGAGCTGCTGGGTTAAATAGCCGCAAGAAAGGGAAACCGGCGTCCTTCAACCTGCCGCAGACTGTCACCTGGAATATACTTCAATGCAGCCAGAACATCCAGGTGCCACATCTTTACTATGCCAGCCACCGACCCCAGACACTGCACCCCTGTACTTCCTTGTCATCTGCCAGAAAACATTGTGAGAAAACCCCAACAAAAGAATGTAAATTCAGTTCAGTTGTTAATATTTCGATTCAATAAGGTGGCATATTCTTTGGCTTGTTATAAAATTTTGGTAGGAGAAGAAACCTTTTGGTTTTGAAGAAAGTTTATATTTCCGTAAAATTAAGTGGTGGCCTAGTTCCACCAAATAAAATTTTTTGTTCGCTCATGGGTTGTAATCTGTGTGTGTGTGTATATATATATATATATATATATATATATATATATATATATATATATATATATATATATATATATATATATATATAAATATATAAAAGGAAAGATGATGAGACTTACCAAACAAAAGCGCTGGCAGGTCGATAGACACACAAAAAAACACAAACACACACACAAAATTCTAGCTTTCGCAACCAACGGTTGCTTCGTCAGGAAAGAGGGAAGGAGAGGGAAAGATGAAAGGATGTGGGTTTTAAGGGAGAGGGTAAGGAGTCATTCCAATCCCGGGAGCGGAAAGACTTACCTTAGGGGGAAAAAAGGACAGGTATACACTCGCACACACACACATATCCATCCACACATACAGACACAAGCAGACATATTTCCGTCTGCTTGTGTCTGTATGTGTGGATGGATATGTGTGTGTGTGCGAGTGTATACCTGTCCTTTTTTCCCCCTAAGGTAAGTCTTTCCGCTCCCGGGATTGGAATGACTCCTTACCCTCTCCCTTAAAACCCACATCCTTTCATCTTTCCCTCTCCTTCCCTCTTTCCTGACGAAGCAACCGTTGGTTGCGAAAGCTAGAATTTTGTGTGTGTGTTTGTGTTTTTTTGTGTGTCTATCGACCTGCCAGCGCTTTTGTTTGGTAAGTCTCATCATCTTTCCTTTTAGATATATTTTTTCCACGTGGAATGTTTCCCTCTGTTATATATATATATATATATATATATATATATATATATATATATATATATATAACACAAACTGTCATATAACCTATTACTTTGGTAATGTTATATATTTCACAATGTGTATGAATGACAGTGGCTACCATAAAGTTATTTTTAAGTTCAAATAAAGGATTTACACTTTTATATGCTTTCGGAGTTCTCTCTCTCTTGTGCATGAAATCTGGTGCAGGTGAATGAAGCATTTCTGCAAGGTGGGACAATAGCTGCTTTATCGTGCTTCACTGTATCTGCTGATTTGAGTTGTTTATTCCATGCCGTCTCAATCTGGTTCAGTTATGTGCCATGCCCTTAGACCTGTGAGCACTGTGAGTACTGCCATTACATCAATAGAATGAAAATGAAGTTGATTGTCACTAAGATTCCATATACTATGTACAGCCTTTAGTTGTTAAGGAGAGATTCTCTTCTAGATGAAGATGCAGTATGTCAGTATTCTTTGATAAACATTTTGGATTGTTCATAGAGAATTTAGACTTTAGGTAACATTTCAGTTACCAGTGCAGAAGAAGTTGCAAAGGTTCTGGGGTCAGGAAACCAACTAGAGTGCTGGACATAATGTTACTGAAGTTGTGGTAAATAGGATGAGCAGAAAGAAGTTTACTTCATTAAGTAAGTTGGAAGTGTGCAGGGCAGCACACAAAATCAGGAAGTATTGTAATGGCTGAAACCTCTGGGCTGATTAAATTTGTGGAAAGAGGTCAGGAAGCAATGTGATGTGAATTATATGCTACAAAATCTAACTTTCTTGCTCCTGGTGAAACTCACATGTGCTCTGCCAGGCACAGGGGTGCTGCCTGACTGTCCCCTCTTCCCCAGTATCGGGGACAGCTCCTCTTGAAGAGGTCCTGATTGACAGAAAAAGAAATTGGCAGTTAATGCAACGAACATTTTACCTGCAAACCTAAAGCAACCAAATAAAATAAGATTGTTTCAACACAAAATGAAAGATAATTGAATCATTTATGTCAGTCTTTTCAAATCCCTACTGATAAGTGAATGATCAGCATCTAATCTACTCAATTATACACAAGAATCAATATTACTAACAAACTTCCAGAAAGCCAGAACTTTACTCCAGTTAGAGGCTGGCTACCTGAAGACCTTCAAGGCAAACAAACATTTACCATCAACATTTCAAAACAGTACTGAACAAATTTTAAAATTTTAAATCCTGTAGTCATCTGCCTATTAAAACACACAACCTTATGTTACAGAGTTAACTCACTGTGCCAAGTTCTACAGTTACAAACAGTGAATAAGACTGTATAAGCAGCCTCACTCACTGCATGCATATACTCACACTATATTAATCCAGTCTTTTGCAAAGAGAGAACATAGTGACTAGCAAAAAGCTTCACCCACAATTTCAAACTATCATGAATTTTTCTCAGGTATACCCAACACAAAGTTATAGGAAAAATGTTTATCGCTTACAAGATTTTTGCTGTTCACACAGTAAAATTGCCACACCAAACACATACAATGTAACTCTCCTTTCTTTACTTACTGATGAGTAGATGCAGCCAGGAGAATGAGTGGCAAATGGGTGGGGTATTTCTCAGCTGGATTCTTTGTAGAAGTGGGGCAGGAAGAAAAGCGGATGGTTATGACAACATGACGGAATAGGAGACACAATAGGATTGAGGTGCAAGTGGGTGATGTAGCATCTGACTGCTGCCTTAAAATCCATCCTTATACCACACAACAGATGGCTGTCTGTTGCTGCCATGTTAAGAAGCCTGAAATCCAAACTCAATGCCTATGATCTTGCCTGTGACAGCCACAGCATAGTTCCCATCCATGAGCCATGTGACACTGGACAACTTTCAAGCATTCCTCCAATGATCAGCCTTTATAGGTCACTGCAGAGTGGAGCACCACCCAATCCAAGTTCCAGGCACAACTCCAGTTATCTACTTTGGAGTGCTGTGACTATATTCCTAGCAGTGCAGCACACAATATTGGTATTTCAAGTGCAGCCTATACTGATGGTGCCTACAGCAGTGTTTGTCAGTTGTTAGAAGACAGAGTGCAGGAATGTTAGCTTCAACAATAGTTCTCATATTAGTGCCAATCTTTTAGTGGATCAGGACAATGTCTACCTTGCCTTCACTGGAAAGCTGTTTCATTTGCTGCATGTTACCGTGCACAATGTGTGTGTTGCAATGAAGCTCTATTCTTCTCGCCTATTCAGGAACATCTCTCTTCTTGTGCACTTTTCCTTACTTTTCTGTCTCTGAAAATTTATTTCCATTGTCTTGTGTTCCATCAGGTAGCATTCCGATCTGTGTTCATGTGCTTCCACACCAAGCTTGATGGTTCTGCTCCATGTTTAAAAAAACATTGCTTTTGTTTCCTTTGGGTTGCAGATGACTATACACTTTTGTATTCTCATGTTCTGTGATTCTTTGCCTCATTCTTACCTGTTTTATCTTGTGCCTGTCTTGTGCCGCTTCATCCCTTCATTCTGGTATCTTCCTGCCAGTGTCATTACACCACACAATCCCTCCTTCAAGATGTCCTGGCCTGATTGCTGTATTTTCTTCCAGGTCTGCACCTCCTTGATGGCACTGCCATCTCCTCCATGGGAATAACAGTTTTCATATTTTTTGCTGCTTTGAGTGACAACTTTACCCCTGAGTACAGCACACAACATTGGAATCTAGGACATCACCAGTGCACCTTGCAGTGCCCTACTTGCACCTTCATGAATGATTCTCTTTAGTGACAACATTACAGCCTGTCAGGACTATTTACGCATTGCTTTTGCTAGTAAGTGGTTTCACTTGCTGAGTATTATGTTGTTCCTTCCGTGTTGCAATGATATTCTAATGTTCATGGCTACCTGAGCACATTTCTTTCTTGTGCATGGATCATCCAGAATTGGTGGTACATCGGACCATGAGTGTGGGTGGCAGGTTGGGCAAGGGAGTTCCTTGTTTAACTCCCTATAGAAGATGAGGCAGAATGACAAACACATTGGTCTGGGAACAGACTGTAGAGAAAGGCTTAGTGGGAAAAATTTTATGAGCAAAGGCAATGGCATCCCACATAAATCAAGAGGACAAGATGTGTTATTGTATGTACATTATCTTTGGATACAGTATCTGTACATTTGTGAGGGCTAATCTAAAACTACAGTCAGGATTTTCACATGGTTTTGCATTAATAGACACACGGGTGAGTTAGCAAGGTTGGTTTTTATAGCCTATTACTGCAATGCCAGACATGTCCAGCCATTGATACTTAGTGTTAGCTGTGGTAGCTATGAGAAATGTAGAAACAGTTTTTGATGTAAAGAAATGGTCAGAATGTTAATTTTTCTGAACAGTCTACTTACAAGACACAGACATAAGTTCTCTTTCATAATAAGTCATCAGTGAACATATACATCCATGACTAGAAGTGTAGCAAATATTGTAGTATAATACCTTCACTGACTTTGCCACCCACAAAGAAGGGAAAGATAAGAAGCTCCTTCCACAAAACATACAGTGCTCGGTTCTGTAGAAATACAGCAGAAATATACATTTCTAACACCAACTGTCAGCCTGTGTGGTCAGATAGTACGCAAACTCAACAACACATCACAGTCCCACACAGAAATTTGACATTCCTACAGATGTGTGGACTCAGAAACAAACATTCTGGCAGGTCCCTTAAGTCCAATGGTTCACAGAAGAGTTAAGGGAGCCTCTGAAAATGTTGGTACCAAATACTTCATAGGGTAGTGCTGAATTTATCAACTACAGCCTGTCAAACTAGATTCACACCCCAATATTTAATGTCATTTTCTCCCCTAAGAGGCTGTACAAAAATATTCTGTTTTGAAATTCAAATCGTCCTCAATGAATGAAAAATGAGTACATAGAAAATATTTTTCATCCAAGAGCAAACTTCAAATGGAATACTCCCATTTCTAAATATTTTTGATGGGAGAATCATGGAAGTGAAGGAGTGAAATGACAAGGAAGAGTGCTTGGTAGTGGAGACGTAATGTTTTCTGTTCATCTGTAGAATAGCCAACTTGCATTGGAGCTCTCATGTTACTTTATGTGATATTATTTCTTGGTCAAAGAGGCTTGGCAGTCAGAGGTTCCGCTCAGGAAATAGCAGATACAAACAAAGAAAATCTCTTGTGAATATTAGTACCCTTATTTCTACAATGATCCAATACATAAGCAAGGTCAGATACCAACAAGTGTCTGGAAAGATTTTACATGTGCATTATCTGATATGCGATGCTCACAATGAACACATTTCTAGTTGTCATGTCACTGGTGCCATATTGGAACAGAGAGAAAATAAAACATATTTCTCAATTACTGTTGCTGCAACTCCAGATTCAAATCACACTGAACAAACAACATTCACCCTGCATTATATTTACTGTGATAAGGATACTGATAAATGTCAAACACTTGACTGGTTTTTGGAATTTGTAGATTGTAATCAGGAAACAAGAGTAAAATTGTTAGAAATATTTTACTGAATTTCCTGTCTTCCCAGTTTTTACAAGATTTTTACCATCTTTCTCTTCCCAGGTATATTAAGATCCTTGTTACCCTATGTTTTGTTACTGCAATACTACTCTAGCCATATCTGTGTAAGTATCCAGTGCCTATTGTTTAGAGCGACTGACCATGAAGCATAACTGGTGAAAAAAGTATGACTAAAAAAATAATTTTGTGACCTGAGTAATCATTCATGACCCTACAACCCTTGCCACACGTCCACGGCATCACACAAAACTATATTTATGCATCAGACCAGTAATTACATGCATAATTTGCAATAAAAGTATGACAACTCTGAACCACTGGTTCTTAGCAACAAGTAATGTTATAAATAAATGTTTTGATGTTCCCTGAGAATATCATCTTTAGAACCAACAGTAAAATTTTCCCTTATTTCCAATCAAAAGAAACTGCAAAAGTGGACATCCCCACAGTTTTTTTCTTTTCGTACAGAAGAAATTGGGGATTTTGCAGCTTCTCAGGATTCCCACATGGAAAAGATGGCATATTAAAGCAACAAAAGTCCTGTCTATACCACACCTAAGACAAAAGAACCAACCAATTTGATCTCCTGGTTTTGAGGAAGTGCATAACGTTTACATTTTTACCCTGTACTGTAGGATAGTTGCACTATCACAATTCTTCCTACAGGGATACAAATCGTCATGCATAAACCGATTGCAATTGTAAAGATGTGGTTAGTGTTTTAATAAGAAATTACATATACTCTTTATTTTATCCCAATGAGCACATTTTGTTTATCTCCAATATTCCTCAAACTGTCAAGTTTCATGTCAAACCACCTTTAAAATAACAATAAAATTGGGTTAGTATAACAATACCATGAAAATCAATTTTTAACTTATGCAAGCTTCCAGAGCCACACCAAGTATGTTACATTGTCAATAAAATTCGGTTGCTATATTTCTAGATAGCGGCCAGCCCTGTATCATGCTCCATGGCAATCTGATGGCTGGGTTCAGTTTGAAAAACCTGATGTTTATTTTACCTGCCATTATCTTTGTGCAAACAATGACATTCACATTAACTTGTTCTCCCCTTATTGCACTTTCAAAAATGCTAAATGCAGAAGGATAAGCATATATTTGACAGTTCTGTGTAATGTGTACAGCTGAGGAAGATTGCAGAGACAATGACCATTTGAATCAGTTCAACAATGCCACCTGTCATGAAGCAGAATTGTGACAAAATTATTTCTGGACAGTGACATTCCTGAAGTGTACCTTTCTGCCCATGTTCCAGCATGAAAGCAATGGTTCATCTTAGGGATGAGATATGAAGGTGGCTTCACCCCAAACCCAATGTCCACTATTTCCGTCTTCTTCAGTATCGACTATCGAGGAAAAATGGATGAAAGTTTCCCCACATGAGTTCAATCATTTAAAGGAGAAGTGTGGACACACCTCATCTTGAAGTCCACTAATAGGTGCTCAAACACATTTGATTCCAGAGTAGGAGTAGTAGAGTAGAGTAGAGTAGAGTAGAGTAGAAACACCAACCTCCAACTGTGGGCTCTTATTGTTACTCACCTGGTGTGTGTGCAGCTGGAGACCTGGAACTGGGGCCAGGCTCCGGCTCCAGATGACGCTGCCTGGTCTTAGCCCCAGCACCTCCAGCTGTAAACGCACAGAGGAAAACTTCTTTTAAAATCTTTATCTACTGCTTTAATGATGTGTTCCTATTATACCTCCAATGATGCGTATAAGCATATTTTATCATACACAGAAGTGTAGTTAGCCTACGACTAATTTCAGCAGCATATTATTAAGAAAAAGAGTCCCATGACCATTGCATGTTTGTGAAACAGTAAGCTAGAAAGAAAGCTAGAAAGAAAGAAAGAAAGCTAGAAAGAAAGAAAGCAAGCTAGAAAGAAAGAAAGCAAGCTAGAAAGAAAGAAAGCAAGCAAGAAAGAAAGAGGGATAGAGTGAAGGGCGGATAGAGTGAAGGGCGGATAGAGTGAAGGGCGGATAGAGTGAAGGGCGGATAGAGTGAAGGGCGGATAGAGTGAAGGGCGGATAGAGTGAAGGGCGGATAGAGTGAAGGGCGGATAGAGTGAAGGGCGGATAGAGTGAAGGGCGGATAGAGTGAAGGGCGGATAGAGTGAAGGGCGGATAGAGTGAAGGGCGGATAGAGTGAAGGGCGGATAGAGTGAAGGGCGGATAGAGTGAAGGGCGGATAGAGTGAAGGGCGGATAGAGTGAAGGGCGGATAGAGTGAAGGGCGGATAGAGTGAAGGGCGGATAGAGTGAAGGGCGGATAGAGTGAAGGGCGGATAGAGTGAAGGGCGGATAGAGTGAAGGGCGGATAGAGTGAAGGGCGGATAGAGTGAAGGGCGGATAGAGTGAAGGGCGGATAGAGTGAAGGGCGGATAGAGTGAAGGGCGGATAGAGTGAAGGGCGGATAGAGTGAAGGGCGGATAGAGTGAAGGGCGGATAGAGTGAAGGGCGGATAGAGTGAAGGGCGGATAGAGTGAAGGGCGGATAGAGTGAAGGGCGGATAGAGTGAAGGGCGGATAGAGTGAAGGGCGGATAGAGTGAAGGGCGGATAGAGTGAAGGGCGGATAGAGTGAAGGGCGGATAGAGTGAAGGGCGGATAGAGTGAAGGGCGGATAGAGTGAAGGGCGGATAGAGTGAAGGGCGGATAGAGTGAAGGGCGGATAGAGTGAAGGGCGGATAGAGTGAAGGGCGGATAGAGTGAAGGGCGGATAGAGTGAAGGGCGGATAGAGTGAAGGGCGGATAGAGTGAAGGGCGGATAGAGTGAAGGGCGGATAGAGTGAAGGGCGGATAGAGTGAAGGGCGGATAGAGTGAAGGGCGGATAGAGTGAAGGGCGGATAGAGTGAAGGGCGGATAGAGTGAAGGGCGGATAGAGTGAAGGGCGGATAGAGTGAAGGGCGGATAGAGTGAAGGGCGGATAGAGTGAAGGGCGGATAGAGTGAAGGGCGGATAGAGTGAAGGGCGGATAGAGTGAAGGGCGGATAGAGTGAAGGGCGGATAGAGTGAAGGGCGGATAGAGTGAAGGGCGGATAGAGTGAAGGGCGGATAGAGTGAAGGGCGGATAGAGTGAAGGGCGGATAGAGTGAAGGGCGGATAGAGTGAAGGGCGGATAGAGTGAAGGGCGGATAGAGTGAAGGGCGGATAGAGTGAAGGGCGGATAGAGTGAAGGGCGGATAGAGTGAAGGGCGGATAGAGTGAAGGGCGGATAGAGTGAAGGGCGGATAGAGTGAAGGGCGGATAGAGTGAAGGGCGGATAGAGTGAAGGGCGGATAGAGTGAAGGGCGGATAGAGTGAAGGGCGGATAGAGTGAAGGGCGGATAGAGTGAAGGGCGGATAGAGTGAAGGGCGGATAGAGTGAAGGGCGGATAGAGTGAAGGGCGGATAGAGTGAAGGGCGGATAGAGTGAAGGGCGGATAGAGTGAAGGGCGGATAGAGTGAAGGGCGGATAGAGTGAAGGGCGGATAGAGTGAAGGGCGGATAGAGTGAAGGGCGGATAGAGTGAAGGGCGGATAGAGTGAAGGGCGGATAGAGTGAAGGGCGGATAGAGTGAAGGGCGGATAGAGTGAAGGGCGGATAGAGTGAAGGGCGGATAGAGTGAAGGGCGGATAGAGTGAAGGGCGGATAGAGTGAAGGGCGGATAGAGTGAAGGGCGGATAGAGTGAAGGGCGGATAGAGTGAAGGGCGGATAGAGTGAAGGGCGGATAGAGTGAAGGGCGGATAGAGTGAAGGGCGGATAGAGTGAAGGGCGGATAGAGTGAAGGGCGGATAGAGTGAAGGGCGGATAGAGTGAAGGGCGGATAGAGTGAAGGGCGGATAGAGTGAAGGGCGGATAGAGTGAAGGGCGGATAGAGTGAAGGGCGGATAGAGTGAAGGGCGGATAGAGTGAAGGGCGGATAGAGTGAAGGGCGGATAGAGTGAAGGGCGGATAGAGTGAAGGGCGGATAGAGTGAAGGGCGGATAGAGTGAAGGGCGGATAGAGTGAAGGGCGGATAGAGTGAAGGGCGGATAGAGTGAAGGGCGGATAGAGTGAAGGGCGGATAGAGTGAAGGGCGGATAGAGTGAAGGGCGGATAGAGTGAAGGGCGGATAGAGTGAAGGGCGGATAGAGTGAAGGGCGGATAGAGTGAAGGGCGGATAGAGTGAAGGGCGGATAGAGTGAAGGGCGGATAGAGTGAAGGGCGGATAGAGTGAAGGGCGGATAGAGTGAAGGGCGGATAGAGTGAAGGGCGGATAGAGTGAAGGGCGGATAGAGTGAAGGGCGGATAGAGTGAAGGGCGGATAGAGTGAAGGGCGGATAGAGTGAAGGGCGGATAGAGTGAAGGGCGGATAGAGTGAAGGGCGGATAGAGTGAAGGGCGGATAGAGTGAAGGGCGGATAGAGTGAAGGGCGGATAGAGTGAAGGGCGGATAGAGTGAAGGGCGGATAGAGTGAAGGGCGGATAGAGTGAAGGGCGGATAGAGTGAAGGGCGGATAGAGTGAAGGGCGGATAGAGTGAAGGGCGGATAGAGTGAAGGGCGGATAGAGTGAAGGGCGGATAGAGTGAAGGGCGGATAGAGTGAAGGGCGGATAGAGTGAAGGGCGGATAGAGTGAAGGGCGGATAGAGTGAAGGGCGGATAGAGTGAAGGGCGGATAGAGTGAAGGGCGGATAGAGTGAAGGGCGGATAGAGTGAAGGGCGGATAGAGTGAAGGGCGGATAGAGTGAAGGGCGGATAGAGTGAAGGGCGGATAGAGTGAAGGGCGGATAGAGTGAAGGGCGGATAGAGTGAAGGGCGGATAGAGTGAAGGGCGGATAGAGTGAAGGGCGGATAGAGTGAAGGGCGGATAGAGTGAAGGGCGGATAGAGTGAAGGGCGGATAGAGTGAAGGGCGGATAGAGTGAAGGGCGGATAGAGTGAAGGGCGGATAGAGTGAAGGGCGGATAGAGTGAAGGGCGGATAGAGTGAAGGGCGGATAGAGTGAAGGGCGGATAGAGTGAAGGGCGGATAGAGTGAAGGGCGGATAGAGTGAAGGGCGGATAGAG
Source organism: Schistocerca nitens (assembly GCF_023898315.1). Lineage (NCBI taxonomy): Eukaryota > Metazoa > Arthropoda > Insecta > Orthoptera > Acrididae > Schistocerca > Schistocerca nitens. The sequence continues at coordinate 624,377,442 of NC_064620.1, read as the reverse complement.
TGAAGGGCGGATAGAGTGAAGGGCGGATAGAGTGAAGGGCGGATAGAGTGAAGGGCGGATAGAGTGAAGGGCGGATAGAGTGAAGGGCGGATAGAGTGAAGGGCGGATAGAGTGAAGGGCGGATAGAGTGAAGGGCGGATAGAGTGAAGGGCGGATAGAGTGAAGGGCGGATAGAGTGAAGGGCGGATAGAGTGAAGGGCGGATAGAGTGAAGGGCGGATAGAGTGAAGGGCGGATAGAGTGAAGGGCGGATAGAGTGAAGGGCGGATAGAGTGAAGGGCGGATAGAGTGAAGGGCGGATAGAGTGAAGGGCGGATAGAGTGAAGGGCGGATAGAGTGAAGGGCGGATAGAGTGAAGGGCGGATAGAGTGAAGGGCGGATAGAGTGAAGGGCGGATAGAGTGAAGGGCGGATAGAGTGAAGGGCGGATAGAGTGAAGGGCGGATAGAGTGAAGGGCGGATAGAGTGAAGGGCGGATAGAGTGAAGGGCGGATAGAGTGAAGGGCGGATAGAGTGAAGGGCGGATAGAGTGAAGGGCGGATAGAGTGAAGGGCGGATAGAGTGAAGGGCGGATAGAGTGAAGGGCGGATAGAGTGAAGGGCGGATAGAGTGAAGGGCGGATAGAGTGAAGGGCGGATAGAGTGAAGGGCGGATAGAGTGAAGGGCGGATAGAGTGAAGGGCGGATAGAGTGAAGGGCGGATAGAGTGAAGGGCGGATAGAGTGAAGGGCGGATAGAGTGAAGGGCGGATAGAGTGAAGGGCGGATAGAGTGAAGGGCGGATAGAGTGAAGGGCGGATAGAGTGAAGGGCGGATAGAGTGAAGGGCGGATAGAGTGAAGGGCGGATAGAGTGAAGGGCGGATAGAGTGAAGGGCGGATAGAGTGAAGGGCGGATAGAGTGAAGGGCGGATAGAGTGAAGGGCGGATAGAGTGAAGGGCGGATAGAGTGAAGGGCGGATAGAGTGAAGGGCGGATAGAGTGAAGGGCGGATAGAGTGAAGGGCGGATAGAGTGAAGGGCGGATAGAGTGAAGGGCGGATAGAGTGAAGGGCGGATAGAGTGAAGGGCGGATAGAGTGAAGGGCGGATAGAGTGAAGGGCGGATAGAGTGAAGGGCGGATAGAGTGAAGGGCGGATAGAGTGAAGGGCGGATAGAGTGAAGGGCGGATAGAGTGAAGGGCGGATAGAGTGAAGGGCGGATAGAGTGAAGGGCGGATAGAGTGAAGGGCGGATAGAGTGAAGGGCGGATAGAGTGAAGGGCGGATAGAGTGAAGGGCGGATAGAGTGAAGGGCGGATAGAGTGAAGGGCGGATAGAGTGAAGGGCGGATAGAGTGAAGGGCGGATAGAGTGAAGGGCGGATAGAGTGAAGGGCGGATAGAGTGAAGGGCGGATAGAGTGAAGGGCGGATAGAGTGAAGGGCGGATAGAGTGAAGGGCGGATAGAGTGAAAGATAGAGTGAAAGATAGAGTGAAAGATAGAGTGAAAGATAGAGTGAAAGATAGAGTGAAAGATAGAGTGAAAGATAGAGTGAAAGATAGAGTGAAAGATAGAGTGAAAGATAGAGTGAAAGATAGAGTGAAAGATAGAGTGAAAGATAGAGTGAAAGATAGAGTGAAAGATAGAGTGAAAGATAGAGTGAAAGATAGAGTGAAAGATAGAGTGAAAGATGTGTGGGATCCATACCACATTGGGTTGATAGAAGAGAGAGAGAGAAGATCCAACGGAGAGAAGTGCACTTTGTTACAGGATCATTTAATAATCACGAAAGCGTTATGGAGATGATAGATAAACTCCAGTGGAAGACTTTGAAGGAGAGACTCTCAGTAGCTCGGTACGGGCTTTTGTTGAAGTTTGGAGAACTTACCTTCACCGAGGACTCTAGCAGTATATTGCTCCCTCCTACATATATCTCGCGAAGAGACCATGAGGATAAAATCAGAGAGATTAGAGCCCACACAGATGCATACTGATGATCTTTCTTTCCACAAACAATACGAGACTGCAATAGAAGGGGAACCGATAGAGGTACTAGAGGTACCCTCCACCACACACCGCCAGGTGGCTTGTGGAGTATGGATGTAGATGTAGATCTAGTCTGCACACACCACCTGTCATAGCCAAGCACAGAAAATGTGGCAAACCTAGATAATTTAAAGATATAGTGTCTGTTCTTTTGGTCACACATCCATAACAACAGACACCATACCTTTATAAATCCACGTGCCTAATGCCATATTTGCCTTTCAGTCCAGATGCATGATGTTGTCTTATTTCACAGAAACACAACAGACCTGCAAGCAAAGTAGAACAACATACTGGGAACAACATGCTGTAGTGTCCATCATATGGAGATTTGGGTTAGATAGGAAACATGCTCTGACAGCCAGAGCAATTAAGGTGACCACTCATGTAAAGTGAGGAAACAGGAAGTCAACTATGTACATATACTGCTTTGCATTATTGTGTTTCCAGTCAGGAACTACTCATTTAAGGGAATGCATTTGTAAGAAAACCCACATTGACACAGCTCCTTCAGTGATACTGAACATATTAAACAATAGGTTAACAACAAAGGGTGTAGGTATGTGTGCTACAGGTACAAGTCCTTATAATGCTGTTTCTGGTGAAGGTTTTAAAGAACTAGGCCAATGATTAATAGATCTAGGTGCACATTCAGCACTTCATTTGTACTGAATACATCAGCGCAACACCACATATCAATGGTGTCTGCCATGTCTTGTGTTTGGAAACAAATCTGATCCATTCATTAACAGTAGTTGCTGTTAGCAACATAATGCATATCTTACTCTTCATCTTTGAGCTTGCATTCAGTACTGCTCAGTTTTGTCTCAGGATTGTTCTTCCACCGCTATTAGTTCTACATGAACAGTGACACACACAACTATGGATAACGTAGCTCACTTAGAATTGGCCGAAATGTAGTTTTTGTATGGGTTCATTGAATGCTGTGGAATGATTGCACTGTGCTGAACTATTCCCACAGCAAAGGCCACCACACCACAGTTTCATCAATGTGTAGTTGCATTAACCTGAGTTTTGTGTTTTGATGTTTAAATACGCAAACTCTTCCATTTTTGAAAAAGTTTTTCATAGAAACCATTGTAATATGGGTAACAGAGTAAATCAAACTTACTGTGTGACAAGCTGCTGTGGACAGTGTGTTCCTTATACCAAAATACTTAGGGACCCCAGAACAATGTCTAGACGTATGTCTGTGGAGTTCTGGTTCACTATTTGTACTTTCTTCAAGCCTGAATATTTTGTGACAATTTTTTTCCAGTTTTGCTAATTATTTCATACAAGATACAATTTCAATATACTGTATATTTGTTACTAAGCAAATAATACATGTGTCACAATTTAATCTTGAGAAACAACAACCTAGTCAGCTTTGTAGGTCAGTTGTTCCTGACACTGAAGTAGTAATTATGTATACATTACTTATGTAGTTCAAAAGTCATTAAATACTTAAGATACTATTTCAAGTCTCCACCTATCCCTGTACACTGTCACACTTTCCTAAAATTCTGATAACTTGCAGTCTGCAATTTTCTGCACATGGTGGCATTCTAAAGTTTCCAAATTAATTTGGCTCTAAGCTAAAATTATTAAAGCTAAAGATAAAGCTAAATCTTTGAGCTAAAATTATTAAAAATTTAAATTTTTTAGTTACTTAAAAATAGCAACTGTTGGAAATCAGGGGTATCTTGTTGAATATCAAGAAAGAAGCGCCTTGTGGTGTAAACCAATGATATAAATCATTTGGTACATGAAAGAAACCAGCAATAAGAATTATAATAGGTATGCCAATAATTGGTACTGCCTCCTATGTTCATAAAAAGTTTGAATACAATGTGGCAATTTCAATCCCATTGAGAAAGACACACTTCTCACCGCGAAATGCAAAAATAAACAGTATAATTGTCAATTTCCACATTCCAATTAATGACGATAAGAAAAATATGAGAGAAGTAGCAGCATTTAATAACTTTTTGAAGACAAAATATCAAAATTTACATAGACAAATTTTGTCATGCTACTGGGGTATTTTAAGAGAATATCCAGCCCATAAAAAAAAATGAATGAAAATGGTTCAGGACTTACTAATCTTCATAAAACATTTCAGTTGAAGTTTATGTCAGCTTCTTTCATAAAATAACAAGGAAAGCAAAATGGTGGCTATCTCCAAATATAATACTAGATGCAATGCAATAAGATCAAGTGGCTATTTCTCAAAACAATACTAAAGATATCATGAATGTGAAAGTAACAAGAAACAGGGAATTTGTCTCTTATCATCACATGACAAATTAAACTCAAGCTTCTCCCTAATATAACCACAAAAAGACAGCAAAAACAGATTAAATATAACACAGAGGCTCAAAAGAGACAATACAACATTTTTAAGAAGAAATTAAAATAGGTGAATCAGGAAAATGGGAAGAATTATCCAAAGCAATCAATAGGGCAGTGAAGAATCTATTGGTACAACAAAAAAGAAGGAAGTCTGGTGGAATGAAAAATGTGAAAAAGCAGTTGCAGAAACAAAAGAAAGGAAAAAAGGAAATGTTCTTGGAAGACTAAGCACTTTGATAAATTTGAAGGGCAAAGGAAAGAAACTGAAAGAATAATAAAGGGTGCTAAATGGTCTTTTGGGGAGTGTAATCTTCTTGACATACAAAACAGCTTTGTTAAAAATCACACCCACAACTTCTATAGGATGTTTAAAAATCACCTAAAGGGCTGCCAAGCTTTAAGTATTTACTTCAGAAAATAAAATGGTAAAATAAGCAAAATAAGCAAATAACCTGTGAATTAATGAGGAAGTATGGTACTTTCAACAAATCTTGAACTCTGGAGAACTGAACTGTCAGCTATAATTTCCACATCTTCGTGGAGAAACAGAAGCAAATCCACCACCTACAGCCAAGGAAATCTAAAAAAAGGGCAATAAATACCTTAAAAAACAACAAAGCCAGCGGAGAAAATTATAAAATGGTCTCAACCAAAAATGATGAATTCAGACCATATTTTAAGAAATATGGGAAACTGCAAAGATGCCAAAAGGCTCTAAAATGGCTCTTAACCATCCTGTGCACAAAAAAGGCAATAAGAAAGATGTAAATAGCTCCAGAGATGTATCTCAACTGTCAGTGAGCAGGTAGAAGCAACACTTGATAGCTACTTTTGAGAATATTAGAGTGGCTTTAGAAAGGGCCGATCTTCCTCACAACAGAATTTCAACATCAAGTCAATTATCTGCCACACACATACAAACTCTGAAGACATAATTTTAACATTTATATATTTTAAAAAGGCAATTTATTTGACTGACAGGGAATCACTTGACAAAGTGACTCAAGAATTTGGCATTAAAGCTAAACTACCTTATTCATGAAACACTCACAGACAATGAAGCAAAAGTACATTTTTGGTGTGAAGTATTGAAGGCACTCCAAATAAAAATAGGTGTAATGCAAGGTACAGCATGTCTCCACTCCTCTTTAACTTCATCCTAGAGAAAATAGTAAGATAATGCAAACAAAAACTGACAGAACACAAGATAGTACCAGTAAGACTAGATGCTAAGAAAATAAATAGTGAAATTCACTGTCTATCATTTGGAAATGATTATGCCATTCTAAGTGAAAATCCAACAAATGTAGAAATACAAATCAGACTCTCAAGAGAAACAGCCAACAAAGCAGCATTAAGAGTTTCTGTAGAAAAAACAAAATTTCTGACAAACATGAGAAATGCCCCTGAAATCCTAGAAACAGATGGGGAGGTAAGGAGGGTTAATGAATTTAAATATTTGGGACAAATTATAAATGGAGAGACCATGTGGTATAACCACGAATGTTTACAACACAAGGTCTCTGTCTAACAATTTGAAAATATAGCACTACAACCCAGTAGCAGAGCCAGGTGAAGGATTAGTCTTGAATAACAAATTGCACAAATTTCAAGTCCTAGAAAGAAGAATCATTTGAAACATACTCACTGTGCTAAGAAATATGGAGGTGTAGATATTAGGAAGTATGTTGTTGTTGTTGTTGTTGTTGTTGTTGTTGTCTTCAGTCCTGAGACTGGTTTGATGCAGTTCTCCATGCTACCCTATCCTGTGCAAGTTTCTTCATCTCCCAGTACTTACTGCAACCCACATCCTTCTGAATCTGCTTAGTGTATTCATCTCTTGGTCTCCCTCTACGATTTTTACCCTACACGCTGCCCTCCAATGCTAAATTTGTGATCCCTTGATGCCTCAGAACATGTCCTACTAATCGGTCCCTTCTTTTTGCCAAGTTGTGCCACATACTCCTCTTCTCCCCAGTTCTATTCAATACTTCATCATTAGTTATGTGATCTACCCATTTAATCTTCAGCATTCCTCTGTAGCACCACATTTCGAAAGCTTCTATTCTCTTCTTGTCCAAACTATTTATCGTCCATGTTTCACTTCCATACATGGCTACACTCCATACAAATACTTTCAGAAATGACTTCCTGACAAATATATACTTGATGTTAACAAATTTCTCTTCTTCAGAAACACTTTTCTTGCCATTGCCAGTCTACATTTTATATCCTCTCTACTTTGACCATCATCAGTTATGTTGCTCCTCAAATAGCAAAACTCCTTTACTACTTTAAGTGTCTCATTTCCTAATCTAATTCCCTCAGCATCACCCGACTTAATTCGACTACATTCCATTATACTCATTTTGCATTTGTTGATGTTCATCTTATATCCTCCTTTCAAGACACTATCCATTCCTTTCAGCTGCTCTTCCAAGTCCTTTGCTGTCTCAGAATTACAATGTCATCACCGAGCCTGAAAGTTTTATTTCTTCTCCATGGATTTTAATACCTACACCGTTCTTTTGTTTCCTTTACTGCTTGCTCAATATACAGATTGAATAACATCGGGGAGAGGCTACAACCCTGTCTCACTCCCTTACCAACCACTGCTTCCCTTTCATGCCCCTCAACTCTTATAACCGCCATCTGGTTACTGTACAAACTGTATATAGCCTGAAACTTCCTGGCAGATTAAAACTGTGTGCCCGACCGAGACTCAAACTCGGGACCTTTGCCTTTTGCAGGCATGGAAGGGCCAGGAAGTTTCATATCAGTGTACACACTGCTGCAGAGTGAAAACCTCATTCTGGAAACATCCCCCAGGCTGTGGCTAAGCCATGTCTCTGCAGTATCCTTTCTTTCAGGAGTGCTAATTCTGCAAGGTTCGCAGGAGAGCTTCTGTAAAGTTTGGAAGGTAGGAGACGAGATACTGGCAGAAGTAAAGCTGTTAGGACTGGGCGTGAGTCTTGCTTCGGTAGCTCAGATGGTAGAGCACTTGCCTGCGAAAGGCAAAGGTCCCGAGTTCGAGTCTCTGTCGGGCACACAGTTTAAATCTGCCAGTAAGTTTCATATCAGCGCACACTCCGCTGCAGAGTGAAAATCTCATTCTGTAAATAGCCCTTTGCTCCCTGTATTTTACGCCTGCCACCTTCAGAATTTGAAAGAGAGCATTCCAATAAACATTGTCTAAAGCTTTATCTAAGTCTACAAATGCTAGAAACGTAGGTTTGCCTTTCCCTAATCTTTCTTCTAAGATAAGTTGTTAGGTCAATATTGCCTCACATGTTCCAATATTTATACGGAATCCAAACTGATCTTCCCCGAGGTCGGCTTCTTCTAGTTTTTCCATTCTTCTGTAAAGAATACACGTTAGTATTTTGCAACTGTGACTCATTAAACCGATTGTTCTGTAATTCTCACATCTGTCAACACCTGCTTTCTTTGGGATTGGAAGTATTATATTCTTCTTGAAGACTGACGGTATTTCACCTGTCTCATACATCTTGCTCACCAGATGGCAGAGTTTTGTCAAGACTGGCTCTTCCAAGGCCATCAGTAGTTCTAATGTAATGTTGTCTACTCCCAGGGCCTTGTTTCAACTCAGGTCTTTCACTGCTGTGTCAAACTCTTCACGCAGTATTATATCTCCCATTTCATTTTCATCTACAACCCCTTCCATTTCCATAATATTGTCCTGAAGTATATCACCCTTGTATAGATCCTCTATATACTCCTGCCACCTTTCTGCTTTCTCTTCTTTGCTTAGAACTGGGTTTCCATCTGAGCTCTTGATATTCATACAAGTGGTTCCCTTTTCTCCAAAGGTCTCTTTAATTTTCCTGTAGGCAGTATCTATCTTACCCCTAGTGAGATATGCCTCTACATCCTTACATTTATCCTCTAGCCATCCCTGCTTAGCCATTTTGCACTTCCTGTCGGTCTCATTTTTGAAACTTGTGTATTCCTTTTTGCATGCTTCATTTACTGCATTTTTATATTTTCTCCTTTCATCAATTAAGTTCAATATTGCTTATGTTACCCTAGGAGTTCTACTAGCCCTCGTCTTTTTACATACTTGATCCTCTCCTGCCTTCACTACTTCATCCCTCAGAGCTACCTATTCTTCTTCTACTGTACTTCTTTCCCCCATTCCTGTCAATTGTTCCCTTATGATCTCCCTGAAATTCTGTACAATCTGATTCTTTCAGTTCATCCAGGTACTATCTCCTTAAATTCCCACCTTTTTGAAGCTTCTTCAGTTTCAATACACAGTTCATAACCAATAAATTGTGGTCAGAGTCCACATCTGCCCCCTGGATATGTCTTACAATTTAAAACCTGGTTCCTAAATCTGTATTACCATTATATAATCTATCTGATAGCTTCTATTATCTCCAGGATTCTTCCAATTATACAACCTTCTTTCGTGGTTCTTGAACGAAGTGTTAGCTATGATTAAGTTATGCTCCGTGCAAAATTCTACCAGATGGCCTCTCATTTCTCTCCCCCAATCCATATTCACCCACTATGTTTCCTTCTCTCCCTTTTCCTACTCTCGAATTCCAGTCACCCATGACTATTAAATTTTCGCATCCCTTCACTAGCTGAATAATTTCTTTTATCTCATCATATATTTCTTCAATTTCATCATCATCTGCAGAGCTAGTTGGCATATGAAGTTGTACTACTGCAGTAGGCGTGGGCTTTGTGTCTATCTTGGCCACAATAATGTATTCACTATGCTGTTTGGGCTTTCATCCAAAGAGCGATTGCAAGTTTTCTTATCTACGCCTTCAGCCATATTGTTTTGATTTGATCCTTTTAAGGCTAAGTGTAATTTAGTGGTTCTTAGGAAAATAAACTTTTGTGTGTTTTGTGCAGCTAACAGTAACTGATTACAGCCCCCACCACAACCATAACCTGACTGACTATCCTGCAAAACCAGTTTTTACATCACCACCTTCGTCTGGACGGGCCAGTCAGACTTTTCTTTTTTTTTAGGGCGCAAAACTGCTATGGTCATTAGCGCCCAGCCCATGACTTAGGAAACAGTAAAAAACCGAAATTCAAAACCAGCAGCAATGGGAACAAAGTCATAAAATTGGAGAAACAAACAGAAGGAAGGCTTAAAAATCCACTACAGAAAGAGGTTGATTGTCCCCAAAAAAAAAGCTTCAAATGACTGACGTCATTTCACTGGCACTAATAAACTTCAGAACGTGGTCGGTTGAGCGCGTGTCATCTGCTAAAATCGACGATAGATCAGGCGATAGCTGTAGACGGGAGCGTAACGGATTAAAATAGGGGCACTCAATTAAAAGGTGTCTTACCATCCACAGCTGAGAGCAGTGGGGACAGAGTGGGGGAGGATTGCTGCTTAAAAGATGTCGATGGCTAAAAGGACAGTGCCCTATCCGGAGTCTAGTTAAAATTACCTCCTCCCGACGACGCGTTCGGGAGGAAGAGGTCCAAGCACAAGGAAGAGCTTTCACGTCCCGCAATTTATTATGGGGAAGTGTCGACCAATGCGCGTGCCATAAATGAACAACACGACGATATAAAATGCTCCGTAGATCGGCGAAAGGAATCGATTGAATAGCTGGCCAAAGAAGAGAGACTGCAGCCTTGGCTGCAATATCAGCCGCCTCATTTCCACAGATACCAAAGTGTCCCGGGAGCCTGAGGAACGCCACCGAGACGCCCCCCAGGTGGAGCAAACGCAGACAGTCCTGAATCCGGTGGACCAGAGGGTGCACAGGATAAAGAGCTTGGAGACTGAGGAGAGAGCTGAGAGAATCTGAGCAGATAACGTACTCTATCCGCTGATGGTGGCGGATGTAGTGGACAGCCTGGAGAACAGCGTAAACCTCAGCAGTATAAACCGAACACTGGTCGGGAAGCCGAAAGTGATTTGGGGTGTCGCCAACAATATAGGCACTCCCTACACCTAACGATGTTTTCGAGCCGTCGGTGTAAATAAATGTGGCGCCCGTCATTTGTGCACGTAGAGCAGCAAATGCCCGACGATAAACAAGTGTAGGGGTACCATCCTTGGGAAATCGACAAAGGTCACGGAGCAGGCAGATCCGGGGACGGAGCCAAGGCGGTGATGTACCCCAAATTGTCAAGAAGGTTTTAGGAAAGTGGAAGGAAAGAGAATGGAGCAGTTGACGGAAGCGGACTCCCGGGGGTAGTAGGGAGGAGGAGCGGCCCGCATACCCTACATCAAAGGAGGCGTCAAAACAAAGGTTATGGGCTGGATTAGCAGGCATGGAAGACAGATGGCTAGCATAACGACTCAGAAGGACTGCTCGCCGATTGGACAACGGAGGTTCAGCAGTCTCAGCATAAAGGCTTTCCACAGGGCTAGTGTAAAAAGCTCCAGACACTAAACGTAATCCACGGTGGTGGATAGAGTCGAGACGCCGAAGAATAGACGGCCGAGCAGAGGAGTAGACTATGCTTCCATAATCCAATTTCGAGCACACTAAGGCGTGATAGAGGCAGAGAAGGACCAGCACAGTTTTCTGTCAAACATAAGACCCAAGAATTTTGCGGTGTCTGAAAACAGAAGGTTGGCAGGACCTAGATGTAAGGAGGGTGGAAGAAACTCCTTACGTCGCCAAAAATTAACACAAACGGTCTTACTGGGAGAGAAACGGATGCTCCAAGAGTGGAGGCGATCGAGAGAGCCTTGAAGACGTCGTTCAAGAAGGCTGGTCCGTTGAGAGCTGTAGTAGATCGCAAAATCGTCCACAAAGAGGGAGCCTGAGACATCAGGAAGGAGACAATCCATAATTGGATTGATGGCAATGGCAAACAGTACAACACTCAGCACGGAGCCCTGGGGTACCCCATTTTCTTGGGAGAAAGTACGGGAGAGGGTAGTGTTCACCCGCACCCTAAATGTGTGCTCTGTCTGAAAACGGAAGGTTGACAGGACCCAGATGTAAGGAGGGCGGAAGAAACTCCTTACGTCGCCAAAAATTAATACAAACGGTCTTACTGGGAGAAAAACGGAAGCCGGTTTCGAGGCTCCAAGAGTGGAGGCGATCGAGACATCCTTGAAGACGTCGTTCAAGAAGGCTGGTCCGTTGAGAGCTGTAGTAGATCGCAAAATCGTCCACAAAGAGGGAGCCCGAGACGTCAGGAAGGAGACAATCCATAATTGGATTTATAGCGATGGCAAACAGGACAACACTAAGCACGGAGCCCTGGGGTACCCCGTTTTCTTGAGAGAAAGTACGGGAGAGAGTAGTGTTCACCCGCACCCTAAATGTTCGCTCTGCCATAAATTCGTGAAGAAAAAGGGGCAGCCGGCCTCGAAAGCCCCAAGAGAACAGTGTGCGGAGGATGCCTGTCCTCCAACAGGTATCGTATGCTCTCTCCAGATCAAAAAATATTGCTACCGTTTGGCGTTTCCGGAGAAAATTGTTCATGATATAAGTGGAGAGAGCAACAAGATGGTCAACTGCAGAGCGATGCTTTCGGAATCCGCATTGGGCAGGTGTTAAAAGACTGCGTGATTCCAGCCACCAAGCTAAACGGTAATTCACCATACGCTCCAAAATCTTACAGACACTACTCGTAAGAGAAATGGGGCGATAGCTAGAGGGGAGATGTTTGTCCTTTCCAGGTTTCGGAATGGGAACGACGATAGCTTCCCGCCATCGTCTGGGAAAAGTACTGTCGGTCCAAATTCGATTATAAAGGCGAAGGAGGTAACGCAGACTATGGGTTGATAAATGCATCAACATTTGGACATGGATACCATCCGATCCTGGGGCAGAGGAGCGAGAAGAAGAAAGGGCATGTTGGAGTTCCCGCATGGAGAAAACAGCATTGTAGCTTTCGTGATTTTGAGAGGAGAAAGCAAGATGTCGCACTTCCGCTGCACGTTTCTTCGGGAGAAACGCTGGCGGGTAATTTGAAGAGCTCGAGACCTCAGCAAAGTGCTGACCCAATGAGTTAGAAATTGCGACGGGTCCACTAAGGTATCATGCGCGACAGTGAGCCCAGAGACCGGGGAGAAACTAGGCGCGCCTGAGAACCGTCGAAGCCGACTCCAAACTTCCGAGGAGGGAGTGAAGGTGTTAAAGGAGCTAATAAAGAATTGCCAGCTTGCCTTCTTGCTATCGCGGATGACGCGACGGCATCGCGCACGGAGCTGCTTATAGCGGATACAGTTTGCCAAAGTAGGATGGTGACGGAAAATGCGAAGAGCACGTCGCCGCTCACGTATTGCGTCACGGCATGCCTCGTTCCACCAAGGAACTGGGGGGCGCCGGGGCAATTCGGAGGTGCGTGGTATTGAACGTTCCGCAGCTGTAAGAATAACGTCGGTAATATGTGTGACCTCATCGTCGACGCTGGGAAAGCGACGGTCATCGAATGTCGCTAGAGACGAAAAAAGTGTCCAATCGGCTTGGGCAAACTTCCAGCGTCGCGGGCGCAGATATGGCAGTTGAGGCTGCAGCCTAAGGACACATGGAAAGTGGTCACTCGAGTGTGTATCATCAAGGGCGAACCATTCGAAGCGCCGAGCTAGCGGAACAGTACCGATCGCAAGGTCCAAATGAGATAAATTTGTCGTGGAGGCAGACAAAAACGTGGGGACCCCAGTGTTGAGGCAAACTAGATCCGCTTGGTGGAAGACGTCTAGCAATAGGGAGCCACGTGGACAAGGATGTGGAGATCCCCAAAGCGGGTGGTGGGCATTGAAGTCCCCAACCAGCAAATAGGGGGGTGGAAGCTGACCAAGAAGATGAAGGAGATCAGCTCGCGCCATTGGTGTGGACGATGGAATGTAGACAGTACAAAGAGAGAATGTGTATCCAGAAAGGGAAAGACGGACGGCGACAGCTTGGAAGGAACTGGCTATGGGGATCGGATGATAATGGAGAGTATCATGGAGAAGTATCATGAGTCCCCCATGGGCTGGAGTGCCTTCCACAGAGGGGAGGTCATATCGGACGGACTGAAATTTAGGGAGAACAAAGCGGTCATTAGGACGCAGCTTTGTTTCCTGAAGACAAAAGATGACCGGCGAGTAGGATCGGAAGAGGATCGACAATTCATCCCGATTGGCTCGAATGCCGCGGATATTCCAGTGGATAATGGACATAGGGTGAACAGAAAATGGAGGAATGTGACCGAGGGTGCTGTCAACTCAACGACTGCTCAGAGCTTGCGACCGACAGCATGGAATGGCATTCAGCCGAAGGCGGAAGATCCTGATCCATAGGTTGGTCAGGAGCAGCTCCTGCCACCAGCGATCGGCCGGTTGACCGGCCACCAGCAGTGCGCCTCGGCGACACAGAAGACGGCCGAGGGCGATTTCCGCCAGGTGGCGCTGTGGATGGGACACGCCTTGGCGGAGAAGGAGAGGAACTGGGTTTCTTTGTAGCCTTCTTGGAAGTATGAGGTTTACAGGAAGGAGGAACCGATGGTGGTGAAGTTGCCGTACGTAAAAACTCTTCACGAGTATGCTCTTTCTTCGAAGACTTGGTGTCTGACTTTTGGGCTCGAGATTTAGCAGAACCCGACGAAGGGTGAGCCAGAGAGTGGGCAGGCGAAAGTGGTGAGGTTGAACGGGCGATCTTTGCGCTGGCCGATCTGACGACCGTGGCACTAAAGGTGAGGTCTCAAGTCTGCGTGGCCGCCTCCTTTGTTGGCCGAGGAGAAGCAAGGACAGTGCTGTATTTTCCTGTCTGAGGCACGGTGGGCTGTCGACTGGCGAATAATTTTTGAGGAGCAAAGGTCGACACCTTTTCCTTCACTCTTATTTCCTGGATGAGCTTTTCGTCCTTAAAAACGTGGAAATCTCGAGAGGAAGCAGCGTAGTCACCCATACAGTTGATGCAGCGAGGGGATGGAGGTGGACAACCACCCTCATGGGCATCCTTGCCACACGTAACACATTTGGCCGGATTGGAACAGGACTGACTGGTGTGATTGAACCGCTGACATCGATAGCAACGCGTAGGGTTTGGGACATAAGGCCGAACGGAAATTATCTCATAGCCTAGTTTGATTTTCGATGGGAGTTGAACTTTGTCAAATGTCAAGAAGACAGTGCGGGTTGGAATGATGTTCGTGTCAACCCTTTTCGTAACACTATGAACAGCCGTTACGCCCTGGTCAGACAGGTAGTGCTGAATTTCTTCGTCAGACAATCCATCTAATGAGTGTGTATAAACGGCTCCACGCAAGGAATTTAAGGTACGGTGTGGTTCCACCTGGACAGGGAAGGTGTGGAGCAGAGAAGTATGCAGCAATTTTTGTGCCTGTAGGGCACTGACTGTTTCTAACAACAGGGTGCCATTCCGTAGTCTGGAACAAGACTTTACAGGACCTGCAATTGCGTCGTCACCTTTCTGAATAATGAAAGGGTTGACCCTGGAGAAGTCTTAACCTTCGTCAGACCGAGAAACAACAAGGAACTGTGGCAACGATGGAAGAACTGTCTGTGACTGACACTCAGTGAACTTACGTTTGTGAGCAGACATATTGGAAGGTGAGGAAACCATTGCGGAAGAATCCCCCATGATTACCGGCGTCTCCGATGGCCCGCTCCTCCCTTGTGGGGGCCCTCTCTGAGGGCACTCCCGCCTTAGGTGATTGTTCACACCTCAGGTCACACCTCCCGACAAACGGACGGAGGGACCAATCGGCACTTTCGGAAGGTATCAGCTCGGGTAATCACCCCTCCCTGGGCCTGGCCGTTACCAGGGGGTACGTACGTGTCCTACCTGTCTACCCGGGGCGGGGAATTACGCGTTACCCCGTCACCGGCTACGCATGGAAGTGCGTGGGTCGGCCTTCAGACACGCACAGGGAGGAAGAAAAGAAAGGGAAAGGAAAGAAGAGGTCTCAAACGCCGCAGCGGAGAAAAGGGTAGAGAGAAGAGGTAAGGAATAGAGAAGGACAAAGGAAGGATGAAGACTTACAAGTAAGGAAGGCGAAGAATGTGGTACATTTACAAGCGTCCGTCTCCGGACGTAGGCACAAACCATTCCCCCAGAGGGGGAGAAAAGGAAGGAAAGAGCCAGAGGTGAGGGGGGGGGGGCGAAGATGGGGGATGGGGAAGGATGCGGAAAGGGAAGGTATGCAGCCCGGAAAGGAAGGAGGGCCACATTAGCTCGGGGTCCCGTGCTCGCTACGCACGTGTCCACAAAAGAGTTGTGGACCCCCTGGGGGGGGGGGGGCAGTAAGTTTGTTTCTATCTTTCATCCAACGAGTCAACAAGTAGAGTCTGCAGTCGTGTGTGTGTGTGTGTGTGTGTGTGTGTGTGTGTGTGTGTGTGTGTGTGTGTGTTTGAGGTTTACGGGCGCTAAACAGCGGGGTCATCAGCGCCCAAACGCATAAAAACAGGAACACATGCAGTGAAAGGACTAAGACGGACAGCGAACAAGGAGTACGGCTAAAAGAGACAGACCTGACGCAGTTTCAAATCCTCACATCCAGAGGCAAAACAAGAGGAGAAGGAACACACGAAAAAGGAAGGGAAACAAGGAAAAGAGAACAGAAACCGAAGGGAAACAAGGAGGTAATCGTGACTGGCTGACCTCTTACCTAAAACCTGGGTGAGCCAGTCACCCAGCAGCATATTAAAACCCTCTCCCTAAAACCTGAGGCAACAAATTGGACAGGACACAAAACCGTAAGACCTTAAGTACAGTAGTTGCGTCATCCTGTAAAATAGAGGGCAAATCCGGTGGCAAAGAAACCACCGCCCTCTGGTCAGAGAATAAAAGACAGTCAAGTAAAATGTGGCGGACAGTAATCTGGACGCCACAAGCACTGCAGATTGGGGGGTCCTCCCGCCGGAGTAAAAAGCCATGCGTGAAGGGACTGTGCCCGATGCGGAGGCGAGTGAGGAGAAGCTCATCCCGCCTGCATGACTGGTAGGACGTACGCCATGGTCGCGTGGTTGCCTTGACCAGACGCAGCTTATTTTCACCGACTGCCAGCCACTCCTCTTCCCACTGACGCAGAACGCGAAAACGCAGGAGGGAGGTAACAGCATGGAGGGGGACGGCACATGCAACAATGTGAGGGAGGGAACACGCATCTTTGGCAGCCACATCCGCCAGTTCGTTTCCCCTAATACCCACGTGCCCCGGCACCCAGCAGAAGGAAACCACCGTCCCCTGCCGTTGCAGGTGGAGTAGGGCATCATGGATGTTCTGGACGACCGTATCCGCTGGGTACAAGTGTTGCATGGTCTGAAGGGCACTCAGGGAGTCAGAACAGATGAACTTACGACTGGGAACACATCTCATCTGCTCCAATGCCCGCAGGATCGCAAACAATTCGGCATCAAAGATGGTAAACGCCGCAGGAAGCCGTAACTTGACGACTCGATCAGGGAAAACAACAGCACAACCAACAGAGTCCCCCTGTTTAGAGCCATCCGTAAACACTGGTACATGGTCGGGATGCTGGTTTAAAATATCATAAAATAAGGAGGTAAAAAACGCAGGAGTGCAGCTCCTCCGGTACTCCGACAAGTCTAAAAGGACGCTGGGCCTCTGGAGCAGCCAGGGAGGCAGGCGAGTAAAACCTTGTCGTTGGGGGGCCACACGCTCGACACCAAGGGACTCAAGCAAATGCTTGGCACGAATCCCAAATGGTCTCGTTGCCCTGGGACGACTGGAAAAGAGACGTTCCATAGGCGGTCGGGCAACGGTAGGGTACGCAGGGGAGGTAGGACAGGCAAGGAATTGACACACCTGTCACACCATGAGGAGTTTCTGCCGGATGGCGAGTGGCAGTTCCCATGCCTCAGCATACAGGCTGGGGATGGGACTGGTACGGAAGGCACCAGTGGCCAGCCTGATACCCTCATGGTGTACTGCATCAAGGATCTTCAGATACGAAGGCCGTGCGGACCCATACACGGTGCAACCATACTCAAGACGCGATCGGACGAAAGCCCTATAAAACTGCAGCAGACGCGCCCGATCTGCTCCCCAGGACCGATGGCTCAAACACTTCAAAATATTCAGCGCCTTCAGGGCCCGCACCTTGAGGTCTTTAAGGTGAGGCAACCACGACAACTTGGAATCAAAAGTGAGGGCCAGGAACCTCACAGTGTCTCTAAAAGGAAGAATGGCGTCCCTCAGACGCAATTCAGGGGAGGTAAAAAGACGTCGAGAACGATTAAAATGAACACACACACATTTGTCTGCAGAAAAGGTAAAACCCGTCTTCGCAGTCCATGCCTCTAATCGCTGTATCGTAAGCTGCAACTGCCGACTAGCAGTGACAAGACTGGAGGAAGAACAGAAAACAGCAAAATCGTCCACAAACAACGAGCATTGGGCAGGACTCCGGACAGTGGACGTGATACTGTTAATGGCGACGGCAAAGAGGGTGACACTTAAAACGCTGCCCTGAGGAACACCATTCTCCTGCACATACAAATCAGATAGCACATTACCAACCCTATATCGAAAGAGGTGGTGGGAAAGAAAGGACCGAATGAAGATGGGGAGACTGCCACGAAAGCCCCACTGATGGAGTTGATTGAGGATATGGCGGCGCCAAGTAGTGTCATACGCCTTATGAATGTCAAAGAAGACACCTAGACAATGCTGGTTACGCAGGAAGGCCTGCTGGATGGCCGCCTCAAGCAGGGTCAAGTTGTCGATAGGGGAACGACATCTCCAAAAGCCACACAGAGGGGCTAAGGAGCTGCCTGGTCTCGAGCAGCCAAACCAGGCGACGGTTGACCATGCGTTCCAACGTCTTCCCGACACAGCTCGTCAAAGCAATACTCCGATAACTACTGGGATGCGTTCGGTCCTTCCCCGGTTTGAGGAGGGGTATCAAAATCGCCTCCCTCCACGAGTCAGGGTACGTGCCAGATAACCGTATCATATTAAAAAAATTCAGGAGAACTTCCTTGGAAGGCAGTAACAAGTGCTGCAGCATGCTGTACCGGATTTGATCATGGCCAGGCGGAGTATCATGAGCCTCAGACAGCGCCGAATCCAGTTCCCACATTGTGAAGGGGCAATTGTAGGGTTCAGAATTTGGAGACCGGAAGTCCAAGCGACCCCTCTCGATGGCAGTGCGGTAGCGGCAGAAAGCTGGATCACAGTGAATAGTAGCGGTAGATTCCGCAAAATGCATAGCCAGTGTCTGGGCAATGTCTCTCGGCACCGTGAGGAGACTTCCTTGATGCAGCAATGCTGTGACAGGTAGTTGGCCGAGTTTCCCGGAAATCCTCCTGATGGCTTCCCATACTTTCGTAGAATTAGTGGAACGGGAGATGGAGTTCAAGAACGATTGCCATGACCGTCGTTTGCTCCCTTTACTCACTCGCCGCGCTTGGGCCCTTGCCACCCGAAAGGCCACAAGATTGTCAGCTGAGGGACGGCACTTGAAGCGGCGCAGAGCTGCACGGCGGGCTCGGATGGCTGTGCGGCACTCAGTGGTCCACCAAGGGACAGGACGCCTCTTGGGATGACCGGATGACCGTGGGATTGACAGTTCAGCAGCATGGGAGATCACGGCTGTAACATGGTCTACCCATTCGTGGACGCTGGCACGGTGTTCCAAAACAGCCAGTTGGCTGAAAAGTGTCCAGTCAGCTCTGCAGAGGTGCCACCGGGGCGGCACTGGTAATGCCATAGCATCCAGGAGGCGAATCCAAAGAGGGAAGTGGTCACTAGAATGGAGGTCAGCAGCAACCTCCCACACAGCAGAATCCGCTAGTGCTGGAGAGCAAAAGGAAAGGTCAATAGCTGTTGACGATCCAGAAGCAGTACAGAAATGAGTGGGAGCACCAAAGTTGAGGATGCACAGTTCTTCAAACATCATGAGGCTTTCCAGAATGCGACCCCTGGAGCAAGTAGTCGAAGAGCCCCATAAGACATTATGAGAATTGAAGTCCCCCAGAAGAAGAAATGGGCGGGGGAGTTGGCTAATAAGGTCTGCGAGAGCCTCAGAGTCTATCGCATCCTGAGGTGGTAAGTAAAGTGAACAGACTGTGAGCCTCCGACCCACAAGAAGGTCAACTGCAACTGCTTGCAAGTCGGTAACGAGAGGAAGCTCAGATGAGGGGTGCATGTCACGGACAAAAACCGCAACACCACCCTTTGCCCTTTCCCCAGTCAGATCATCTTTCCGATAGACGGTATAGCCCCGTAAAGAAGGAGCATCAGTGGCCCGAAAATGTGTTTCTTGGAGACGTAAGCACAAAGGGCACTCTCGGACAAGGAGCTGTAATTCGGCCACATGCGTCCTGAACCCATTTAGGTTCCACTGTAATATGGGAGCCATTGATCAGGGGGGCTGAACTCTCGTCCTGCCTCTGTGCTTTGGAGGAGAGCCCGTACTGGCCGGAGATTTATTCCTGGGGCGAGAAGATCGCCCCCGGTCGACGTCAATGTCCATCAGCTCCGATGACGACCCACGGGAGACGTCAGACAGTACGATGGCCTCGTCATCGGACCGACCCTGACTAGTTTCTGCAGGTGGCAAAACCTTCAGCTTCGGCGTCTGTCTTGGGGGGCTTAGAAGGCAGAGCCTTGTGAACAGGTGGAACATTACTCGCCTGGGCAGAAGGCCCCATATGGGGAGAGGGAGGAAGTACCCCAATATCAGCAACCACAGCCTTGTCCGACGTTGCGGGGAGAGCCGCAGGTTGCAAAACAACCGCAGCAGCACAAGTGCACTGGCAAACGCAGGTATTAGTGCTAACACTAGCAACCTCCGTTTGCGTAGCAACAGTGGCCATTTGTACCGGTTTTTTCAGAGCGGAAGCGAAAGATGTAGTAAACACAGGAGGTTGCATGGCCTTAAAGAGCTTCTTGGCCTCACCATAGGCGATGCGCTTAGATGTTTTAATCTCCTGTATCTTCCGTTCGTCGAGATAGATGGGGCAGACCCGGCTCCAGACAGGGTGACTCCCAGAGCAATTCACGAACTTCACAGGCGATGAACAATCAGCTCCTTCATGGGCAGGCTGACCACATTTACCACAAGTGGCTATCCCATTGCACCCCAACGTAGTATGCCCAAAGCGCTGACATTTAAAGCAGCGCATTGGGTTGGGGAAATATGGCCTTACCGGCAAACGTAAGAACGCCGCTGTAACATGCTCTGGGAGTCGTGGGCAACTGAACGTGAGAATAAACGAGTCGGATTTGACTAGGTTCCCATTGACTCGTTTCATAATATGCTGCACGTCAACAATACCTTCATCAGCCCATTCAGATTTTAACTCGTCTATGGGGATATCCACCAAGTCCCTACATGTCACAACACCCTTACTGTAATTCAGAGTGGAGTGGAGCTCGGTCTCGATAGCATACTCACTGAGACAGGTTGCCTTCCGAAGAGAAGTGACTTGACGGGAACTAGATGTCTCAACTAACAGAGTCCCATTGCGCAGTCGCTTCACAGATTTCAGTGTTCCTGCAATTCCCTCAAGACCCTTGTGGATGTAAAAGGGAGAAACCCTCTCAAAGCTACCCTCCTTCCGTTTAATAATCAAAAACACATTCTGATTATCAGCATGTGCTCTGTTACGACAGTCTGATAAATCTCGATCAACACTAGGCGCTGGAGGACTCGCAGCACGAAGTAGCTTTTTTGATGGGGTGTGTTTTCCTACCAGTGGCCCACCCAAGCCAATGGTAGGGGGAAATGTAGAGGTCGAAGGGTCCATTGCGGTCCCACGAGCAGCTAGGGAACAAAAGGTCCACTCAGACAGAGCCCCCCGTGCCCCCAGAGGTTGCCCACTTGCGACTGTTCCACCTCAACAGCCATGCATCTCATAGGCGCGGAGCACACCGGAAGATTGAGGGTTTTTTTATAGAGGTTGGCCTTCCTCGCAATCCGGGCGGTCAAGCCAAGATTACCATTCCCCGCAGCACACAACATTCCACCGCCGCGCCATACGGTGGTCGCTGAAGCATGTCCGGGGGTTACGGTGACAGGAGACTGGCAGCACTGACCAGTCCCCAGCTCAGGACCCCGGGGTCGCCATGCCCGTACTCAGCAAATGAATGCCGAGCCCCTGGGGGGTTGCAGTCATAGTCACTTACAGTTGGGGACCATCGCAGGCAGTACTAAGTGACCAGAATAGTGTACATGGCAGACTTTTACTGCACCAGCAGTGAGGCTAACATGGTCTGTTACAGAGAACTTCTACAGCACCACCAGGACTATCTTGAGTTAAGTAATCTATTCTTACAAATAAAGAACCCAGTTAATATATGCTTGCAGTTTGCATTATAGAAAGATGAACCAACCATGAACCAACATACTGTCCTTGCTTCCCATGGTACAAGATTACAGTGACAATGCGATGACACTAAATCATTATCCCGAAACACTGTCCAGCTCATCTTGCCTGAGACAGGCACTGCGTACCTCACACCTGCGGGCCATATGACACTGGAAAACTTCCCAGTATTCATCCACTGGACATCCTTTAGAGGACACTACACGGCAGCTCACCAACCAATCCAAATTCCAAGCTTTACATCAGTTACCTACTTAGGAGTGGCATGGCTATATTCCTAATAGTGCAGCCCACAATATTAGCATTCCCCGTGCAATGGGTACTGATGTTTCCTACAGCAGTGTTTGTCAGTCATCACAGATAAAGCACCCAACTGGTAACTTCATGAATAATTCTCATATTAGCACCAATCTTTTAGTAGAGCAGGACCATCTTTAACTGGCCTTCTCTAGAAAGCTGCTTCATTTGATCCTAGTTATCATGTACTTTCCTCAGATTGCAATGAAGTTCTACTCTTCTTGGCTAACTGGGAGCATCCCTCTTGTGCCTTTTTCATTATTTTCTTGCCTCCAGATACTTGTGTTCCACCAGGTAGCCTTCCTCTATGTGTTTTGTGCTTCCATACAGTGTTTGCATGGTTTTACTCTGTTCAAAAAACATTGCTCCTGGTTCCTTTGCATTGCAGATGACTGCACACTTTTGTTGTCTCATGTTCAGTGAGTCTTTGCCTTATTCTTACTTTCTCTCTCTTTTTCTGTCTTGTGGTGGTTACACTTCATTCCTTTATTCTGGTGTCATCCTGATGTGCCATTCCACCATCTTGTCAACCTAGGGATCTCTTTCACGCTTTTGCCATTGCTCTCACTTGCTCATTTACCTCGGCTCCTTCCATGCCCAAACCTTATCTTCTGCAGCCCCCAGAATCCTCTGCACTCTGGCTGCTCCCCCTTCTCTCTCCCCTGGTACCATTGCTATATGTTTGTCTTCTCTAGTCAGATCTCATCTCTCACCTCCTGCCATGTCTCCCATCAGTCTGCTCTCACTGATGCTTTAAGCCCATCTTAGGTCTCTTCCTTCCCCTCCTGGTCCTCCTCTTTGGTCAATGTGGCTCTTGCCCTATTTTGTTCTCTGACTGACACATGCAAGGCCTGCCTTCTGCCTTTGGTCAGGCCCTGCCTGGCGGTGCTGTGGTCTGGTCACCACAGCCATCTCTTACAGCCTCATTAACTTCCCTGCTCATCTCAGTTTTTGTCTCTAAACTTTTGTTTCAATGCCAAGGTTCAACTAGTGTCTCACTTTTGGCGGCCCAGTTGCCCTTTGTAAACAATGCTGCCACAAATGTTTCATTTTTCCAGGTTTACTCTTCACTCATCTGACTATGTTGACCTAACAGATTGACTCCACCAGCAATGTCCAATGCTGCTCATACCTTCTGCCAAAAGTCCATTGTTGTTATCAGCTTTCCTTCCTCCCTCTGCAGTTGCTGCACTTTGTGAAGAGAAACCTATGGTCTCC
Source organism: Schistocerca nitens (assembly GCF_023898315.1). Lineage (NCBI taxonomy): Eukaryota > Metazoa > Arthropoda > Insecta > Orthoptera > Acrididae > Schistocerca > Schistocerca nitens. The sequence continues at coordinate 624,354,288 of NC_064620.1, read as the reverse complement.
TGGTGCATTTTGCTTGCACTGTTACATCTGGCCCAGCTTCTGTTGTCATCTCCAGCTGTTACTGCCTGTCTGGCCCCATTGGCACCCTCATGTCCCACCTGTGTGCCTCCCATTTGCCCCCTGTGTCCTGTCACTGTCCAATTCCCAGCCAGCCTGCAACAGTGTTACAAAAAAGACACATGGCTGCAGCAATGGGCACATCCAACACCCTTTTCCATTGCTGCTAGTGCTAGTGCCACCAACCCTGGTGCCCTTTTGGATTCGAAAACCATCGCTGGCACACATGCCTCTTGTTTCTGACTTGCATACCAGAAGCCATTGTCCCCCTGTAAGCCCCTACATGATGCATGCCAGCACCTTCTCAGTACAACAGCTGGTTAGTTAAAAGAGGGGGGGAAGGGATCAAACTGAGGTCATTGGTCCCTTGTTCCAATTAAAATAATTCCATAGGAGAAAGAATAAAACGACGCAGCACAAAATGGGGGAGAAAAATCACAAGAATGACAGAATGGCAACGAACACTACAGTGAACAAAACAGGACATGAAAACCAGAGAGGGAGAAGAAACAGGTTGGAGGGAGAGCAGATGACCATGATTGGCTGACCACAAGAATAAAAAAGAAGCAGCCAGCCACTGTGAACACATTGAAACCTCCAGCCTAAAAGCACTAGGGTGAAGGGAACAGATAGATGAAGAACATGCGCTGAAACTTAGATCAAAAGATAAAACCCATCCTCATGGATAAAATATAAAAATAAATCAGCTGATAAGGCATTCCTCACCCCCCCCCCCCCCCCCCCCCCCCATGAACCGTGGACCTTGCCGTTGGTGGGGAGGCTTGTGTGCCTCAACGATACAAATAGCCATACCGTAGGTGCAACCACAACGGAGGGGTATGCGTTGAGAGGCTAGACAAATGTGTGGTTCCTGAAGAGGGGCAGCAGCCTTTTCAGTAGTTGCAGGGGCAACAGTCTGGATGATTGACTGATCTGGCTTTGTAACACTAACCAAAATGGCCTTGCTGTTCTGGTACTACGAATGGCTGAAAGCAAGGGGAAACTACAGCCGTAATTTTTCCCGAGGGCATGCAGCTTTACTGTATGATTAAATGACGATGGTGTCCTCTTGGGTAAAATATTCCGGAGGTAAAATAGTCCCCCATTCGGATCTCCGAAGGGGACTACTCAAGAGGACGTCGTCATCAGGAGAAAGAAAACTGGTGTTCTACAGATCGGAGCGTGGAATGTCAGATCCCTTAATCAGGCAGGTAGGTTAGAAAATTTAAAAAGGGAAATGGATAGTTTAAAGTTAGATATAGTGGGAATTAGTGAAGTTTGGTGGCAGGAGGAACAAGACTTTTGGTCGGGTGACTACAGGGTTATAAATACAAAAGCAAATTGGGGTATTGCAGGCGTAGGTTTAATAATGAATAAAAAATAGGAGTGCACGTAAGCTACTACAAACAGCATAGTGAACGCATTATTGTGGCCAAGATAGACACAAAGCCCACTCCTATTACAGTAGTACAACTTTATATGCCAACTAGCTCTGCAGATGAAGAAATTGATGAAATGTATGACGAGATAAAAGAAATTATTCAGGTAGTGAAGGGAGACGAAAATTTAATAGTCATGGTTGACTGGAATTCGGTAGTAGGAAAAGGGAGAGAAGGAAACATAGTAGGTGAATATGGATTGGGGCTAAGAAATGAAAGAGGAGGCTGTCTGGTAGAGTTTTGCGCAGAGCATAACTTAATCATAGCTAACACTTGGTTCAAGAATCATGAAAGAAGGTTGTATACATGGAAGAACCCTGGAGATACTAAAAGGTATCAGATAGATTATATAATGGTAAGACAGAGATTTAGGAACCAGGTTTTAAATTGTAATACATATCCAGGGGGCAGATGTGGACTGACCACAATTTATTGGTTATGAACTGTGTATTAAAACTGAAGAAGCTTCAAAAAGGTGGGAATTTAAGGAGATGGGACCTGGATAAACTGAAAGAACCAGAGATTGTACAGAATCTCCCCGATGTTGTTCAATCTGTATATTGAGCAAGCAGTAAAGGAAACAAAAGAAAAATTCGGAGTAGGTATTAAAATCCATGGAGAAGAAATAAAAACTTTGAGGTTCGCTGATGACATTGTAATTCTGTCAGAGACAGCAAAGGACTTGGAAGAGCTGTTGAACGGAATGGACAGTGTCTTGAAAGGAGGGTATAAGATGAACATCAACAAAAGCAAAACGAGGGTAATGGAATGTAGTCCAATTAAGTCGGGTGATGCTGAGGGAATTAGATTAGGAAATGAGATACTTAAATTAGTAAAGGAGTCTTGCTATTTGGGAAGCAAAATATCTGACGATGGTCAAAGTAGAGAGGATATAAAATGTAGACTGGCAATAGCAAGGAAAGCGTTTCCGAAGAAGAAAAATTTGTTAACATCGAGTATAGATTTAAATGTCAGGAAGTCATTTCTGAAAGTATTTGTGTGGAGTGTAGCCATGTATGGAAGTGAAACGTGGACAATAAATAGTTTAGACAAGAAGAGAATAGAAGCTTTCGAAATGTGGTGCTACAGAAGAATGTTGTTGATTCGATGGGTAGATCACATAACCAATGAGGAGATATTTAATAGAATTGGAGAGAAGTGGAGCTTGTGGCACAACTTGACAAGAAGAAGGGATCAGTTGGTAGGACATGTTCTGAGACATCAAGGGATCGCCAATTTAGTATTGGAGGACAGCGTGGAGGGTAAAAATCGTAGAAGGAGACCAAGAGATGAATACACTAAGCAGATTCAGAAGGATGTAGGTTGCAGTAGGTACTGGGAGATGGAGAAGCTTGCACAGGATAGAATAGCATGGAGAGCTGCATCAAACCAGCCTCAGAACTGAAGACCACAACAACAGCAACAACGACAAGGCATTGTCAGATAAAATTAGTGGCAACAAGACTAGTAACCGAAGATTTCGTCACAGGGCAGTGAAAGTGGGGCAGTGACCAGAAAATGGGCCACTGTCAACTGGGTACTGCATTGACACTGAGGTGGATCCTCATAGTGCACGAGATAGCCGTGGGTCGCCCATGTGTGGCCAATGTGGACCTGGCAGAGAACCACAGAGTCCCTGCAAGAGGCACTCTTCAATGACTTCCACACATTCACAGTCCCCTTAATGGCTCGCAATTTGGTGTGCATACTGAGCTTATGTGATTAAGTCTCCCAAGGCCAAAAAACCTTGCAGCATATAATGAAGGCAGGTCAATTACGAGAATGCCTATCTCTAGAAACTGTTTCCGTGTAGTCTATTTGGCCAGCCTGTCGGCAAGCTCATTTCCATGGATTCTGATGTAACCAGGAGCCCAGACAAACACCACAGAATGATTAGACCATTCCATGGCATAAATGGACTCCTTGATGGTTGCTACCAAAGTATGACAACCTCTCCGGGGGACACCACTTTGACAAAGAACTGTCTGTGGAGGTGGAGAGGCTTGCGTATCCGCGTGACGCTGAGGGCTATGCCTAAGGTAGAGTATCTACTGCTGGAAAGGCCTCAGCCAATGGATCAGACTAAGAGTGTCCCACAACATCCCATCTTCCCTATCCATTCCTAGTCCTACCCAACTCCCTGACCCAACACAAGTTGTGATGGGATCTGTGCCAACAGGTGCATGGCACATAGGATTAAGATCAAAGGCTTGTCTGATATTGCTTTTAGGGTTCTTGCAGGTCAGTGTCAGGGTTCTCAAATATGGAGACAGGAGATGTTGCAGATTAATCTGCACCACAGTAAAGGGTGCCTCTGCTGCCATGAGTCACTGCCTGGGGAGGCAGGAAGTGGACGTGGCCACAACACAAGAAATCTATTTATATGAAGGGGGTGTATTGGGTCTTGATGGTACTGGAGGTAAGCTATTCTATGTTAGAAATCTAAGAAACTCCAGACCATGCATCTACGTAAGAAATGGAATTTCTTTCATGCCAATGATGGACTTCTCCTCAAGGGATTTAGTGACCATTAAATTGCAGCAATTTGATGAAGTTACCACAATGTAAATTGTTTTGGCCTCAGCATACCTCCCTTATGAAGACAGCTCTCCTCCTCCCTCCTTGGAGGTGAGGAGACTGGTAGAGACTTGCCATCAGCAAAGTGACCAACTGCTGGTGGGATGTGACGCCAATGCCCATAACCTACTGTTGGGCAGCAAGGAGACCAACTGTAGAGGTGAATACCTCCTTGAATTCCTTTTAGCTATCAACTTAGAGGTCCTGAATAGGGCAATGAACTTACATTCAGGAATAGCAGGAGGGACGAAGTAATTGACATAACCTTTGGTTTCATGATAATGGGCAGCTATGTCAAACAATGGCATGTGGTGCTGGAGCCATCCTCATTGGACCACATCCATATTAAATTATTAAATTCAAGGTTGAAATGGGAATCAGACAGACCATGACCTATAGGAATCCCAGGAAAACAGACTGGGAGAGATATATGAGGGACCTTGATTTAGGATTATTGGAAGTTAAAACCTCAATAAGGAATCAAGTAGAACGGGAAGAAGTAGAACGGGAAGAAGTAGAACGGGAAGAAGTAGAACGGGAAGAAGTAGAACGGGAAGAAGTAGAACGGGAAGAAGTAGAACGGGAAGAAGTAGAACGGGAAGAAGTAGAACGGGAAGAAGTAGAACGGGAAGAAGTAGAACGGGAAGAAGTAGAACGGGAAGAAGTAGAACGGGAAGAAGTAGAACGGGAAGAAGTAGAACGGGAAGAAGTAGAACGGGAAGAAGTAGAACGGGAAGAAGTAGAACGGGAAGAAGTAGAACGGGAAGAAGTAGAACGGGAAGAAGTAGAACGGGAAGAAGTAGAACGGGAAGAAGTAGAACGGGAAGAAGTAGAACGGGAAGAAGTAGAACGGGAAGAAGTAGAACGGGAAGAAGTAGAACGGGAAGAAGTAGAACGGGAAGAAGTAGAACGGGAAGAAGTAGAACGGGAAGAAGTAGAACGGGAAGAAGTAGAACGGGAAGAAGTAGAACGGGAAGAAGTAGAACGGGAAGAAGTAGAACGGGAAGAAGTAGAACGGGAAGAAGTAGAACGGGAAGAAGTAGAACGGGAAGAAGTAGAACGGGAAGAAGTAGAACGGGAAGAAGTAGAACGGGAAGAAGTAGAACGGGAAGAAGTAGAACGGGAAGAAGTAGAACGGGAAGAAGTAGAACGGGAAGAAGTAGAACGGGAAGAAGTAGAACGGGAAGAAGTAGAACGGGAAGAAGTAGAACGGGAAGAAGTAGAACGGGAAGAAGTAGAACGGGAAGAAGTAGAACGGGAAGAAGTAGAACGGGAAGAAGTAGAACGGGAAGAAGTAGAACGGGAAGAAGTAGAACGGGAAGAAGTAGAACGGGAAGAAGTAGAACGGGAAGAAGTAGAACGGGAAGAAGTAGAACGGGAAGAAGTAGAACGGGAAGAAGTAGAACGGGAAGAAGTAGAACGGGAAGAAGTAGAACGGGAAGAAGTAGAACGGGAAGAAGTAGAACGGGAAGAAGTAGAACGGGAAGAAGTAGAACGGGAAGAAGTAGAACGGGAAGAAGTAGAACGGGAAGAAGTAGAACGGGAAGAAGTAGAACGGGAAGAAGTAGAACGGGAAGAAGTAGAACGGGAAGAAGTAGAACGGGAAGAAGTAGAACGGGAAGAAGTAGAACGGGAAGAAGTAGAACGGGAAGAAGTAGAACTGGAAGAAGTAGAACTGGAAGAAGTAGAACTGGAAGAAGTAGAACTGGAAGAAGTAGAATTGGAAGAAGTAGCAGAGGCAGTTACCTCTGCCATAATGACCTCATATCAGGACAACTGCACAACCACTAAGAAGTGCACATATAGGATTGTACCTTGGTGTAATAACTTAGAAATGCAAAGGAAACAGGTATGGAGACTGTTTAATATTGGGAGACGTAAAGGACAATGGGCTAGATATCTTGAGGCCCTTGTCAACCACAATATTGCAATCAGACAAGCAAAGGAGGCATCCTGGGAGGCATTCTGTGAGGAAGTGGAGTGCACAAGCCAGACTGCACAAGATTTTCACTAGAGTACCAACCAATCCAGGAGATACATTGAGGAAGGAGGATGTAGAATATACCACAACAGCACATGAGATGCTGGAACTGCTCCTCAAAACTCACTTTCCTCAGTATGCTCTGCCAGACCACACAGTCCAAAATGTGATCCCTGAGAGACAACAGTTCTCAGGCACTCAAAGAGAGGACTGGGAATCGGGGGGGGGGGGGGGGGGGGGGGGCAACATTCTAACTGTTCATGTCACCTGGCCCAGATGGAATTTTTCCAGCTCTCATTCAACAGGCAGGAGAGAAGCTCATAAGAGTTCTATGCAGGCTATTCAGGGTTAGTCTATCAGTAGGAATCATTCCCAGTGCTTTGAGGGCAGTGAAGGTTGTCTTCACTCCAAAGCCAGAGACAATTTATCATACGAAGGCGAAGGATATGAGACCAATCAGTCTGTCCTCCTCCATTCTCAAAACATTGGAAAAACTGGTTAATGTATATATTAAGGAGAGGATGCTAAGTAGTGCCCCCCTACATTCAAACCAGCACGCATATCAACCAGGTAAATCATACAAGTCAGCTCTCCTCCAACTCGTTGGGAAGGTGGAGAAATCACTTCCTAGAAATAGCCCTGTGTATCTTCCTACATACCAAGGGGGCCTTCAGTAACATGACCTTCGATTCCATGGTAAGGGTAGCAGAGGTGCATGACCTGGGGACCACAATATGCAGGTGGACCAGGGCTATGCTTAGTGGAAGGAATGTGGAGGCTACCATGATGAATGAAGAGATGGTAATTAACACCACTAGAGGCTGCACATAAGGAGTAGTTCTGTCCCCGCTATTGTGGAATCTAGTGGTGAATGAAATCATTGTGGAATTAATTTCCAGACAATGCTTCTGCCAAGGATATGCAAATGACCTTGTCCTAGTAATACTAGGCAAATTTACTCATACAGTTAGAAATATGGCACAAGAAAGTTTGAACATTGGGCAAAATTTGTGCATTAAACAGGATCTCAGTGTTAATCCTAAGAAGACTGTTGTGGTGCCATTTACAAAGAGACATATTCGACACTCAAGTTGGAATACAAAGCTCTTCGATGAAACTTGACCTGTGAAGTGGATAGTGAAATATTTAGGGGTAACCTTAGATGAGAAGCTAACATGGACCCCTAACACTAAGAGTGTCCATTCCAAGGCAAAAAGTACACTAGTGAGTACTAGAAGGGCTTGTGGCAAAAACTTGGGCCTAAGCCCCAGGGGTATGCACTGTATATACACCACAGTGGTCAGACCTACAATTTCCCATGGGGCCATAGTTTGGTGGCAGAAGGTAGAACAGCAGGTTGCAGCTAAGGAGCTGGCTAAGGTGCAGAGATTGGCCTGTTTAGCCATAGTGAGTGAAATTAGCAGCACACCAACCGCTGAAATGGAAGCCATACTGGACATGCCTCCACTACACCTTTAGGTCAGGATGGAAGCAGCAGCTGGGGCACACAGACTTAAAACTGGCAAAAACTGGGTCTCACTCAGATATCGAGAATCACACACTAACATAGTGAGTGAGGTAAATATAGGAACGGCTGGGGAAATGCCTGCTGACTACATAATAACTCCCAACCGCTTTGACAAGCCTTACAATATAATTGGAAGCAGGGAGAAGTGAGGGAACAGTTCGACACAGTACGGGGACATAATTTGGTTCACCGATGGATCAAACATTGACCAAGACATTGGGGCAGGGGTGTATGTGGTTCAGCCAAGACTGGAGGGCATCACCTCTCAACAAAAACTGGCCTCTGTATTCTAAGCTGAAATTACCGCAATCGGGGCACATGTGGAGGAGAATATACATAGGTGCTACAAGAAGCCAAGTATCTGCATCTATTCAGACAGGCAGGCAGCTCTGAAACCATTGGCAGCTCCTACAATGAGATCTAAGATTGTTGCAGAATGCCACAGGGCTCTGGTGGAGCTAGGGGGAAGCAATATGGTAAACCTAGTGTGGGTCCCTGGCCACTCAGGGATCTGTGGCAATGAACAAGCCGACAGGTTGGCTAGGATGTGGACAACAACTCCATTTATTGGATTGGAACCTGTCCTGACAATCACCAAGGCTACGATTAAATTAGAACTATGGAACTGGCTTAGGAAACAGCAATTAGGACAGTGGACCAAGGTCCATAAACAAAAACATGGGAAGGTAATAATGCCCAAGGCATGTTTTAAAAGAATCTCTTTAATCCTGGGGTTGAACAGGAAAGAGATCAAATTCATGAATGGACTTACGACCAGCCATGGGAATCTCAAAAAACACATACACACAATGGGTAAAACGGAAGAGGGCCCTAAATGTAGGATCTGTGATGAGGGATAAGAAACTTCATCATACCTAATCTTTGAATGCATGGCATTGGAGAGTAAAAGGTACAGAATCTTCAGAAGAACTAGACCTGAAGAAATTGTGTTTAACAAAAAACTGGTAGTTGGACTCCTTGCAATATTTAAGGGCATTGGTTGGCTTTACTAGGTAGACAGGGAGTGATACCATGCAATAAACTTAGTTTCGGTGTGGGCATTGGCGGGTTAGGCATAAGCTGTTTTAGCTTCCCTGATAAAATCAAAGCCAATCAAAATCAAATAATGACAAGGGTAGCACTGGTTGATATATTGTAGGCTGCTCAACGACTCAGTACACAAAAGAAACGACTCCTCAGGGCAAGAACGGATATGCTCAAAAGTACAAAACAGTCACCAGCTCTGCAGTGAGAACACTGCAGCCATCAGGGAAGGAATGCTGTTCAATATGGCCTCTGTCAATGACTGCCATTGAGCCGTCGGTGTAAACCATGTCAGAGCCCCAGAAAACGTCAAGAATTGAGAGGAAGTGACAGCAGAGAGCCGCTAGAGTAACTGAATCCTTAGGGCCATATGAAAGTTTCCAGACAAAGCCGCAGCCAAAGTTAACACCACAGAGGAGTATGTGGGTTGACCTGGAATGAAGGTGGTAAATGGAAGGACTCCAGTTCAGACAGAAGTGATCACATGCAAACTGCAATCATAAGTGCTGACCTGGGACGTAGATGTGGAAGATGAAATGCCATTGTTGGGAAGAGTAGACAGTAATTTGGATACTCAGGAGAACTATGAAGGTGTGCAATTTAACTGTCGAGCAGTTGTTTATGTCTAACTTTCAATGGAGGGTCTGCAGCCCCCACCAGTATGCTGGTCACCAGACTCTTCCTAAAAGCTCCTGTCGCTAGTTTAACGCCGCAGTGGTGCACTAGATGAAGTGCAAACAATGCTAGGGTGCTGACGAACCATGAACCGGAATCCCATAGGGAAGGTGGGATTGAACAAGAGCTCTGTAGAGCTGCAATAGCTTAGAGCGATATGCACCCCAGTTTGTGTCGCTCAGGCAGCGGAGGGCACTCAGGTGCTGCCAGCACTTCCGCTTAAGATGATGGTGAGGTAGCCAAGTCAACTGGGATTCGAAAACCAGTCCTAAGAATCGAAGTCTCCACTACAGTGAGTGGATCATCGTGAAGGTAAAGTTCTGGTTCTGGATGAATGGTGCGACGTCGACAGAAATGCATGACATGACTTCACAACTGGAAATAGGAAGCTGTGGGCTAGTGCCCATGACTGCACCTTGTGGATGGCTCCCTGTAGGGGCTGCTCAGCAGCACTAGTACTGGAGCAGCAGTACGAAAGGCAGTTGTCTTCTGCATCAGAGAAGGTGAGACAGAGGGCCCAACAGCTGCTGCTAGACCGTTAATGGACACTAAAAATACAGACAGACAATACAGAGCTCTTTTATTTGTGGTTTTAGGGCGCACAACTACAATGGTCATTAGCGCCCAGACTAAGTTAGGAATGCACCGCAAGGTACAAGGTTAAAACAGCAACTAAAAGGGACAACACTATAAAAGACGTATTAACAGGCATAGGATTAAAAAAATAAAACAGCATAATCAAATGTCCTTAGACAGGTTTGTGAAGTTGATAAAACGAAGAACGTGAGCAGCTGCTCCTGGGTCATCCGCTAAAATGGCATCCAGAGTACATGGCAGGCCAAGATCAAGACGCAGTGTAGTAAAATCCGGACAGGACATTAAAATGTGGCTAACCGTCAGCAATTTCCCACGTTGGCAGAACGGCGCCGGCGCAGTCGTCAGCAGATGGCGATGGCTGAACCAGCAGTGTCCAATTTGTAACAGGGCCAAAACGACCTCCTCCTACCGAGAAGGGCGTGAGGAGGACGTCCAAGCCGTGGGAAGAGGTTTCAAGGCCCGAAGCTTGTTGTTCGTAAGTGCAGAACAATCGGCATGCCACAGCGACAAAATGAGCCGACAAATGACCCTGCTACAATCTGACGAAGGGACACAACAAGAAGCCGTCCGAGGCTGGAGAACTACAGCCTTGGCTGTGGCATCTGCAGCTTCGTTCCCAGGGATACCGAGATGGCCAGGAACCCACATAAAGCTAACTGGAGAACCGACATCCACCAGCTGCTGAAGAGAGCGTTGGATCCAGTGCACGAAAGGGTGAACCGGATACGGATCGCTGAGGCTCTGGATGGCGCTCAGGGAATCGGAGCAGATGACATAAGCAGAATTACGGTGGCAGCAGATGTATAGAACAGCCTGGTAGAGGGCAAAGAGCTGAGCTGTGAAGACCAAACAATGGCCGTGGAGCCAGTATCTGAAACTTTGTGCCCCGACAATAAAAGAACACCTGACCCCATCATTGGTCTTAGAGCCATCTGTATAAATGAAGGTCATATTAATGAACTTCGAATGAAGTTCGACAAAACGGGAGTGGTATACCGAACCAGGGGTAACCTCCTTTGAGAGCAAGCTGAGGTCAAGGTGAACGCGAACCTGAGCCTGGAGCAAAGGCGGCGTGTGGCTCTCGCCCACTCGAAAGGTTGCAGGGAGTGAAAAATCAAGGTGTTGAAGGAGGTGACGAAAGCAAACTCCAGGGGGTAGCAGGGCAGAGACATACAACCTGTATTGACGGTCGAGAGAGTCGTCAAAAAAGGAACGATAAGACGGGTGGTCGGGCATTGACAGTAGCCGACAGGAACACCGACAAAGCAGTATATCGTGCTGATAGGTTAGTGACAATTCACCGGCTTCAGCATGAAGACTCTTGACGGGACTAGCATGAAATGCTCCGATCGCAAGACGTAACCCCCGATGTTGTATAGAGTTGGGGAGGCGCAAGATGGACGGCCGTGCAGAGGAATATACAAAGTTCCCATTATCCAGCTTTGAGCGGATGATCGACCGATATAGGCGAAGTAGGACTGTTCTATCCGCAGCCCACGACGTACCGCTGAGAACACGGAGGGCATTTAGGGAACGGGTACAACGGGCAGCCAAATATGACATGTGGAGACTAGCTAAGTTTCCTGTTAAATGTAAGACCTAAAAATTTTGTTGTCTCCACGAATGGGAGAGCAACAGGACCAAGTCTTAAGGACGGTGGGAGAAACTCTTTGTAGCTCCAGAAGTTAATACAAACCGTCTTCTCGGCAGAAAAACGGAAGCCATTGGAGAAACTCCAGGAGTAAAGACGGTCAAGACAAAGCTGAAGACAGCGCTCCAGGAAACATGTATGCTGCACGCTGCAGTAGACGGCAATGTTGTCCACAAAAAGGGAGCCTGATAAATCAGCTGGGAGGCAATCCATTATCGGATTGATCACTATGGCGAAGAGAGCGACGCTCAAAACTGAGCCCTGTGGCACCCCATTCTCCTAGCGAAAGGTGTCCGACAGGACAGAACCCACACGTACCCTTAACTGTCGATCCATTAAAAAGGAACGAATAAAAAGAGGGATGCGACCACGAAGGGCCTATGTATGCATGGTGTGGAGAATGCCCACTGTCCAACAGGTGTCGTAAGCCTTCTCCAAATCAAAGAACACAGCCGCGGTCGGGCACTTCCGCAAAAAGTTATTCATAATGAAGGTCGACAAGGTAACCAGATGGTCAACAGCAGAGCGGCGCCTATGAAATCCACATTGTACATTGGTAAGTAGGCGTCTAGATTCGAGCAACCAAACCAAACGAGAGTTAACCATTTGCTCCATCACCTTACAGACACAGCTGGTAAGCGAGATGGGTCAATAACTGGAAGGCAAGTGCTTGTCCTTCCCCGGCTTAGGAATCGGGACAACAATAGACTCGCGCCAGCATGCAGGATCATGCCCCTCAATCCCGATGCGTTTGTAAGTACGAAGAAGGAAACCTTTACCCCCAGGAGAAAGGTTCTTCAGCATCTGAATATGAATGGAATCAGGCCCTGGAGTGGAGGACCGTGACCGGGCAAGTGCGTTTTTGAGTTCCCGCATGGTGAATGGGGCATTATAACTTTCACTATTTGAGGAGCGGAAGTTAGGTGGCCTAGCCTTCTCGGCCTGTTTTCGGGGGAGGAAGGCAGGGTGGTAATGAGCGGAGCTCGAAACCTAATCGAAAAAGTGGCCGAAGGCATTGGCGACATCCTCAGGGGCCACAAGGATGTCATTCGCAACCATCAAGCCAGAAACTGGTGACTGGACCTTAGTGCCAGACAGCCGGCGCAGGCTACCCCAGACAACAGAAGGAGTAAAACTGTTGAAGGTGCTTGTGAAAGCAGCCCAGCTGGCTTTCTTGCTTTCTTTAACAATACGATGACACTGCGCATGTAATCGTTTATAATTGATACAATTTGCCACTGTAGGGTGGCGTTTAAAGGTGCGTAAAGCACGTCGATGAGCATGTAAAGAGTCTCTACATGCTGCGGTCCACCAGGGGACCGGTACGCGACGTGGAGAAGTAGTGTGAGTGATGGAATATTCAGCAGCAGTGAGAATGACTTCCCTGAGATGTGCGACCTGACTATTGCAGCTTGCGAAGGTTTGATCCTGAATTTTCGCCCTGGAAGAGAAGAGCCCCCAGTCTGCTTTGGAGATGTTCCAACTAGTTGAGCATGGAGAGGTGGTATGATGCAGGAGATGGATAACACACGGGAAGTGGTCGCTTGAATATGTATCAGGAAGTGCATACCACTCAAACCAGCGTGCAAGTTGGGTAGTACATATAGAGAGGTCTAAATGGGAATAGGTGTTAGATGTGTCCGAAAGAAAAGTAGGGGCGCCAGTATTAAGGCAGACAAGATTGAGGTGGTTGAAAAGGTCTGCTGACAGGGAGCCCCTCGGGCAGGATGCTGGAGAGCCCCAAAGGGGATGGTGGGCATTGAAGTCTCCAGTTAACAAAAATGGTGCAGGTAGCTGAGCAATAATTTACATCATGTCTGCCCTAGTAACAGCAGACGACGATGGAGTGTAAACGGTACAAATGGAAAAGGTAAAAGTGGGGAGAGTAATGCGGATGGCAACTGCCTGCAGGCTGGTGTACAATGTGATGGGATCGTAGTAAACATCATCCCAGACCAGCAACATAACCCCGCCATGAGCCAGAATACCTGCCACAGGGTTAGGTAAAAACGCACAGAGGTGTAGTGTGCCAAGGCAATTTGATCGCATGGGTGTAGCTTCGTTTCCTGGAGGGCTACGATGAGCGGACGGTGCAAGCTGAGCAGCAACTTCAAGTCCTTTTGGTTGGAGTGAATGCCATGAATATTCCAGTGAAGAAGTGCCATCATGAGAAGAAAAAGCAAGAAGGGGTCACCTCGAAGGCTGCTGAGGGCCTGGCTTCGAGCGAGCACTGCCGCCGCTGTCAATAGGCAGACAGTCATCGTCCATTGGTTCTATAGGGTCATCGGCCATCTTGTTAAGATGGACGAGAGGGGGAGCTTCCTCCGCTGGTGAACGGCCAGATGTTCGGCTACCAGCGGTGCAGCCAGATGAAACGGATGATGGCCTGGGGCGGCAACCGCTGGGTGGCGCAGGAGAAGAAATGCACCGTGGCAGAGAAGGAGAACTGTACTTCCTATGAGCCTTCTTGGAAGGTCGTTTAGTGGAAGTACTGGTTGATGGCTGGGAGTTCGAGGTACGTAGGAAGTCTGCACGGGACGGTTCCTTCCTGAAGGCCCGTGCATCTGACTTCTGGGTCTTCGTTTTGGCAGAAGTTGATTAAGGTGCTTGTGTCTGAGGGGTGACTGGAGTAAGAGGAGATATCGACCGGGCGATCTTAGCACTAGCTGAATGGACGACTGTAGTGCTGAAAGTCAGATCGCATGTCTGCGTCGCCACCTCCCTGGTAGTCCGAGGAGAGGTGAGGACAGTACTGTATTTCCCCGCTGGGAGCAGCGTGGGCTTCCTACTAGCAAATAGCTTGCGAGCAGCCGAGGTGCACACTTTCTCTTTGACCCGAATTTCCTGTACACAGTGTTCTTCCTTGTAGATGGGACAGTCGCGGGAGGATGCTGCATGGTCACCCTGACAGTTCAGACAATAAGGAGACGGAGGTGGACAGTCACCCTCATGAGCATCCCTGCCACAAGTGACATTTAGCTGCATTGTAACAAGACTGGCGAGTGTGATTAAAACGCTGACACTGGTAGCAGCGCGTAGGTGTCGGGACATAGGGGCGAACAGAAATAACCTCATAGCCCGCTTCGATGCGCGATGGCAGCTGAACACTATCAAAGGTCAAGAAAAGTGTCAGGGTCGGTACAACGTCATTGTTGACCTTTTTCATGACCCTATGGACAGCTGTCACGCCCTGCTCAGCGAGGAAAGACAATTTCCTCGTCAGTCAATCCGTCGAGTGATCAAGTATATACCACACCACGAGACGAATTCAAAGTGCGGTGAGCCTCCACCCGGACAGGGAACATGTACAGGAGTGTGGCCCGAAGCAGTTTTTGTGCCTGAAAGGCACTCTCAGTTTCAAATAACAAGGTACCGTTACGCAACCTGGTACAAGACTTGACACATCTGGCTATGGCATCTACGCCCTTCTGGATAACGAAAGGGTTGACAGAGGAAAAATCCTTTCCGTCCTCAGATCGAGAAACTACGAGGAACTGTGGGGCAGGCGGTATTACTTTTGTCACTGGTGGCTGGTCAAGTTTCCGTTTGTGGGCAGAAGTCGAGAGAGAAGAAGAGAAATCCATTGCAGAGGAATCCCCCATGATGGCCAACGTCTCCGATGGCGCGCTCCTTCCTTGTGGGGACCCTCTCAGAGGGCACTCCCACCTTAGGTGAATGTTTACACCTCAGGTTACGCCTCCCGAGAAACGGACGGAGGGAGGGACCAATCGGAATGGTCGGAAGGTGTCAGCTCAGGCAATCACCCCTCCCTGGGCCTGGCCTTTACCAGGGGGTACGTGCGTGCCTTACTTGTCGACCCAGGGCGGGGAATTACATGTTACCCCGTCACTGGCTACACGTGCTAACATGTGGGTCGGCCTTCAGGCACACACAGGGAGGGAGGAAGGAAGAAGAGGAAAAAGAAGGGAGAGAGGGAGAGAGACTGTCTCAAACGCCGAGGCGGAGACCAGAGAAGGCAAGGAGAAGGAGGCAAGGAGAAGGAGGCAAGGAGAAGGAGGCAAGGAGAAGGAGGCAAGGAGAAGAAGGCAAGGAGAAGAAGGCAAGGAGAAGAAGGCAAGGAGAAGAAGGCAAGGGAAAGAGTAGGTAAGACAGTGAGATGGTGAAGAACAAAGAAAGGAACCAACCAAAGGAAGGAAGAGACCAGGAGAAGTGAAAAACCAAAATGACCGCAAATATAGGTCGTGGAACCGTCCGTCTCCGGACGCAGGTGCTAACTACCCCCTTGAGGGGGAGAGACTCCTTTTAGTTGCCTCTTACGACAGGCAGGAATACGTCGGGCCTATTCTAACCCCCGGACCCGCAGGGGGGACAGAGCTCTGTGGTGACCCCGTTATTCTGGATATGGGGGGTAACTATGGGAGACACCAACTTTGAACTTATGGAGCGACAGGAAATTTTGGATAAAAATCGAGAGCGGGCCCTGAAGACCCCACTCATGTAATGTGGCAAGAATATGAGGGACACAGGATTATCAGTGGTACCGCGACCCTGGTGGAAACTGCCCTGGCATGGAGCCAGAACGCCACGTGACTCTAGGACCCAACGCAACGGCTGACACACCATACATTCTAGCAGCTTACGAAGAACATTGGTGGGCTGATAGCTATCCACATAAAGTGGGTTTTTACTGGGTTGGAGCAAGGGAATGATGGTGCTCTCCTGCCATTGCTATGGGAAGATGCCATTGCACCAGATACAGCTGAAGATGGTGAGATGTCACGTGTAATTGGATGAGATGTTTAATTATCTGACTGTAGATCCGATCTGGCCCAGGAGCTGTGTTGGGGCAATGTGCAAGGGCACTGAGGAGCTCGCACTCAGAGGTGTGTTGAAGGGTTCACTGTGGCATGTAGTAAACAAGAGGACTTTCCCTTCCATCAACCATTTGAGGGCACGAAAGGATGGGGAGTAATTCTCCAACACAGAGGCTTGAGCATAGTGCTGAGCGAAGTGCTCGGCAATCACATTTGCGTCATAGGTAATACGGCATCGGTGTGAACGACAGCGGCACCTGTTGAGGTCTGTACCCAAAAACAGATCTGATCTTGGTCTAGAGTCGGGAAGGTGACATGGCGCACAATGGTCAAGACATACATCTCCCAATGCTCCTGTTTTCGTCTTTTTATAAGCTGATGAATGCTGGCATGGAGCCAATTAAATGCGGTTGGGTGCTCGAAAGAAGGGTGCTGTTTATGTCGCTGTAGAGCCCACCTGCACTATTGAATGCCCTCAGCTACTTTCAGCGACCACCAAGGTACAGCCTTCCGCCGGGGCACCCTCAGGAACAAGGAATCGCGTTTTTTGCCACAGAAACGATTGTTCTGGTAACCAGCTCAACTAACAAATCGATGGTACCATGTAGGGGAGATTCAGTGGTGACAGCAGAAGTCAAAGTTTCGAGGATGCCTTGTTTAAAACCCATCTGGGTAGTCATCTGTTGTCAGGGTGCTGGGGTAGTGAAAGGAAGATGGGAGGGTGGTCACTACAACCCCAAGTCACCATCGGCTCTCCAGTGGACAGATGGAAGAAGTCCTGGGCTGCAAAATTGATAAATCAAGGGCCAAGTAAGTACCATGAGCCACGCTGAAATGTGTGGGGGCCCCAATATTTAGGAGGCAGAGGTCGAGCTTGGACAATAAATTTTCGACCTCTCTGTTTCTGCCAGTAGGCATAGTGGCATCCCAAAATGGGTTATAGGCATTAACATCTCCAAAAGTAGGAAAAGTTTACAGAGTTTATCAATGAGTACAACTAAAATATTTAGGGCTACTGCACCATCTGGAAGGAGATATACGTTGCAGACAGTTATTTCCTGCAGTGTCCTTATCCTAACAGCCACAGCTTTAAGAGTGTGAAGGGGCACAGGTTCACTACATACCGAATCCAGGACATAGACAAACTCCAGACAGTATATTTGTTACGGTGCTTGTAATATCCCCTATTGCCACAGAGGCAGGGTTCCACATTGCTGGGAACCAGGTTTCCTGGAGGGCAATGCTGAAAGCAGGTGTGAAGCTTAACAATTGCCACAGCTAAGCCAGGTGGTGGAAATAAGCACCACAATTCCACTGGAATATGACGATGTATGAGGCAGGGAAGGCATGAAACACTCAGTGAGGCAGGCTACACCACAGCGTCACTGGCTGCCACCAAGTACCTGTGCAATCAATATCCATTGTGTCTGAGGACCTAGAGAGATCTAGGTTCTCAGGGGACACCAGATTCTCAACCATCCTCAGACACAGAGCTTTTATGGAGTAGAGGTATGGGTGCCACCGCAAGGTTCGAGTTCTTGGGGGACTACCACTTTTTGGCTCTCTCACTGCTCCTTTGGTTTCTCTAGCTCTGAGGGCTTCACTGAGTCAATCTCATGGACAGAGGACCGTGATGCCCTACAACCAGCTACCTGTCATTGCTTCATCCACTGGCGGGTGTCTGCTTTGCCACTGGTAGGAAACTGGGAAGAGAGTGACCAAAGTGACCCCTTACTAGCAAGAGGAACCAACGAAGACTTTGCTTCTCCAGCTGAGAAGTGGGGGACTCATGTCTTTAATGGTTGGGGAGGGAGGGGGAGGGGGGAGGTTGGGGCAGTGGTGGTGTTGCTCCCAAAGTAGGTGGTGCAGGAGCAACAGGGAGGGAAGTGCCCACCACCATCAAGGAGGCAGGTGAAGTCTGACGGCTCAGAGGTAACTGTACACAGCAGAACAGAAGGTGCTAAAACTGTTGTCATAGCAGCAGCTTAAGTCAATGTCATATGCACAGCCTCAGTGTAGGTTGGTCAGTTAAGGGTCTTGCATTCCATTATTTTCCTCTCTTTCTGCAAAATCAAGCAGGCTGGGGAGCAAGGTGAATGCTGCTCTCCACAGTTGATGCAGATGGGAGGCTGGACACAAGGTGTACTGGGATGTGATGCACATCCACAATCTCAACATGTGATGCTGGAAGTACAGCAGGAAGACATATGGCCAAGCTCCCAGCACTTAAAGCACCACATCGGGGGAGGGATATATGGCTTGACATCACAGTGGTAGACCATCACCTCGACTCTCAAAGGCCAAGATGAAGCCACCGGTGGCAACCTGATTATCCCTTTGACACCGGTGAATGCGCCAGGTGAAATGAACACCTTGTTGCTCTAAATTGGCGTGCATCTCATCGTCAGACTGCAAATGAAGGTCCCTATGGAGTATAATACCCTTGACCATATTTAAGCTGTTATGTGGCGTGATGGTAACAAACATCCCCAAATGGTGTTGCAAGTAAATAATGCCCATGACTGGATGGAGGATGCTGTTTTTCTCAAGACAGACCCAGAGCACATTTTGGATAAACCCTCCACCTCCCCAAACTTGTCTAACTCTCCACAGAAAACTGAGGCTTCATTGACATGGAAAATTCCCCATAAAGTATTGTACATACAAGGTACTGGGGGGAATAAGCTTTGCTGCCATCCTTAGCCTGGCATTTCTCCCATGGTGTGTCCAGGGAGGGGAACGATTTGGGGTCATACTTCTACACATTGAAATTAGACCTCGACTGCTTAAAGACTTACTACACTTCATGGCACGTCATCCGCCCTGATGCCACCCACTCCAATGCCCATCCCTTTGTTTGCCACCTAGCCGCAGCAAGGGCCACCTGTCACAATGCCACTGCCATGAGTCCCGATGGCCCAAGGTGACAGGGAACTATTCCTTGGCATACGTGGGGCGTTAATGGCAAAGGCATGAGCAGAGTGAACTGTGTGGGGTCAGGGGGCTACAACCAACAGGCTACATGGTGGCCCACAACAACAGACTGACTACCATGCTGGATATGAGGTGCAAGTGAGTCTATGGTCGTCATCAGTGCTGAAAAGGACACTGCATACTGGATGGAGGGAAACACACCCAGGAAGGTGCCCTTGCCCAAGAGATTGGGAATGAGTGGGACTGCAATTCCACGATGAAGTGGGCTAAATGTCTCAGTGCACGATGGACACTATGCATCTTTTAAGGCGCCCTTCCCCAATTGGCTCACTCTTTGGGAAAATTTTGAAAAATGTTCAAACCCTAAAAGGGACCACCACATGAGGCCAAAACATGTGGGACTCCTTTTAGTTGCCTCTTATGACAGGCAGGAATACATTGGGGCTATTCTAACCCCCAGACCTGCAGGGGTCAGTACAATGGTGGCAAATATCCATCCACATTTATCAATACTGTCCACTTCTTGTCTCCTCCAAACAAGTGGCCCTTCATTCCCTCAAGCTTCCCACCCATTGCTGCTGCTCTGCACCCATCCTTGGGGTCACTACTTCCTTCCCCACCCAAATATTCTGTGTTTCACTGTAGCATCTGTAACACAATGGGTTTCTTCTCCAACAGGCACCTTCACAGCATGCCATCACCCAGCCTCAGGTCATTGCCATTTGACCCTGGTCATCTCCAATCTTTGTCATCTCCTGAGTGCCAGCCTCTTCTCCAGGGCACCGATTCTGCATCCTCAGTTGTCTTTCACTGTCACTCCTCTTCCCTGATACTGGAAATTTTGCCACAAGCATAGCCTCACCAGATCAAGCTGCCTTGAGCCACGCAACAGTTTTCCTTAATCATGTCCTTGCCTGATTCCTGTAGTTTTGTTTAAGGTCTGTGCCTCCTGGATGGCACTGCCATCTAATTCATTGAGATGACAGTTCCCTATATTTTGCTGTTGGTCCAGTCACAACTATTCCTCTGAGTGCAGCACATATCATTTTAATCTAGGACACCCCAAGTGCAGCTGCCAGTGCTCAATTTGCACCTTCAAGCAGGTTCACTGTGTTGGTGACACTCAAAGCACATCAGGGCAATTTTTATGTTGCCTTCGCTAGGAAACTGTTTCACTTGCTCAACATTATGTACCTTCCATGTTGCAATGAAGGGCTGCCACTCATTGCTCCTTGAGCACATTTCTTTTGTGCATTCATCACCCACAATACTTTGGACATGTGGCCAGGAGAATCGGTTGCAGATGGCATAAGCAAGTTTTCTGCTGGTCTCCCTGTAGAGATGTGAGGCACAAAGATGAACAGATTGGTCTAGGAACAAACTGTAGTGGAAGTCATATTCTGAAACATTTATGTTCAGATGGAGTGTCACCTGAAATAAAAGAAGGGAACAAGAACTGATACAGTATGTACATAACCTCTGGTTACTTATCAGCCATTCATTTCAATGTCAACCCATTTGTCCTGTGTGCTATGCTACAGCTGTTTCCATTACACTATTTACTCCCAGCACCTTCATTTCAGAGGTGATTAGCTCTCTTATCTTAACATAGATCACAGAAACCTTATTTTCTGCTGAGAGGCTTCTTTATAACACTCCCCCCCCCCTCCCCCTCCAACGAAGAATGACAACAGATACCTCCAAGAAGGACTGTAGCAACTGAAGACTCCAAAAAGCTATCAGGACACCCAAGACAAAATAAAGATAATACAACTGTCTCCAGTGCCCCATCTCACAGTAAGTAAGAAAAATAGTACATGGGAAACCATACATCTACGTTTTTGAGTGCTAACCCCATTTACAGTTGGGATTTTTATATGGTTCTCATAAGCAGATACATGGATTAATTAGCAAGGTTGGTTTGTATAGCCTATTACTGCAATACCAGACATGTTGTCCAATGAATGATGATCAGAATTAGCTGTGGTCGCTATTATAAGTATAGGAATGTAGTTTTGAATGTGAAGAAATGATGAAAATTTTTATTTCTCTTAACCTTCTGATTAAGAGAGATGGACACCTGTTCTCTTCAAGAAAATGTTATCAATGAATATATATAAGTTTAACACTATATAGATAGCAAATAATGTAACAGATAATGTGTATCTTCACAGACTGTCACTTACAGAAACCAAAGCGAAAGATTGGAAGCTCTTTCTATGAAACATACTGTACACACTACTGTACCAACAAAGCAAAAACATTTCCCCACAGAAATGGGACATTCCTATAGTCCTAAGGACACTGAAACAAATGTGTTGATGGGATGCTTACATCTGACTGCTCACAATATGGTTGAGGGAGCCTCTGAAAAATGTTAGTAACAAGCACTTCATATGGTAGTATTTCACTTAACAGCTAGGGCCAGTTATAAACCAGATTCACACCCCAATATTTCATTTCAGTTACTACCTTACTGGGTTGCACATAGATGTTCAATTTTGAAATTCAAATCTTCCTAATTTTTTCTACTAGCATCATCACTGGAGCCCCACTGTTGGACAAAGCCTCCCTCCAGACTTCTCCTGGTATTCCAGTCACAAGCTATACGCATGTCCACTCCCCATTTAGTCAGATTATCACCACAGTTTTTCTCCTCTTCACTATTATAGGATGTAATTCTCTCACCCCATCTGCAGCCCATTCCCCAAATGCATGCCACACCACTTCCTTCCCACGAAGTCTCCTACTCCAGTCTGTTCCCTGATCATTTTGTTTCCCTGTCTCTCTAGGTAATTCTCTGCTTTCATTTCTCCACTGCTATCCACACAAACTTTCAATTTTGTAAGTCAGTATCTACTTGCTCCAGATTGAACTTCTCAATATTAATGAACATTATTGCAATAAAACATATTGTAATTTGTCAATTCTAATTCATTTAGTGTGGCCAGATGACTAAGGGGTTACAGATATCACAAATAAGAATTACCAAACACTATCTGATCAAAGTACCTGGACACTTATTTAGGGCAGAATTGACCACTATATTTCTGAAGAGGTGGACCTCCCATTACAGAAGGTGCCAGGTGGTACTGCTTTATCAGTTAAGGAGCAGTAATGGCAGACTTGGTCAGTCAGGAGAGCTCAGCACATTTAACATGGATTTGTCTTTGGATGTCACCTGAATAATTAAAACAGGGAGGCATTTCAACCCTCCTGAATTTGCCCAAGTCAACAGTCATGGATGTGACAGTGAAGAGGGAATATTAAGTAAAAAACAAAGCTAAATGACTTTAAAGCCAGTACTGCCATTAGACTGTTGTTTATTTGCAGTGTTACATTTACACTTACATGATCATGATTTCGGCTTCAAACTGCCATTATCAAGTGTTAAGTTTTATACAGTGACCAATATGGCATACTCTTGTATTTAAAACACACTATTAGATACATTGTCTAAGGGTTGATATTTTTGGTAAAGCCTACCTGCTTTGTTTCATCACTGAGTATACCATCTTGACTGAATGACAGTTGGCCAACTGTCATTCAGTCAAGATGGTATAGTCACAGATGAAACAAAGCGGAAGGTTTTACCAGAAATATCGACCCTTAGACAATGTATCTAATAGTGTATTTGAAATATGAGAGTATGCCACCTTAGGCACTGTATAACACTTGAAACACTTGATAATGGCACTTTGAAGACAAAATCATGTTCGTGTAAGTGTAAATGTAACACTGCAAATAAACAACAGTCTAATGGCAATATAAGGAAATATATTATGAGTGTGGCCCCACATTATGAAAAAAATTATTAAAAGATAAATGAAGTCTGGGCAGGCCTAATGTGCTGCTGGACAGGCGGTATCTAACATTGTGGTGGGTGGTGGTAAAATATAGCTGCTGTGGTCACTTAGTTTTGATATGCTACTAGCAGTCCCATAAGAAAAGGTCTGTGCACAGGGAGTTACAAGAAACTAGTCACAATGGCTGAGCAGCTTCTGAAAATCACACATTTCTGTTCTCAACATTAAGCCATTCTCCAGGTAGTGTAAAGAGCAATGACCACAGGACAGTGGACTTTTGGAGACAATACCCCACAGTAATCCAATGGAAGAATTTGGGTTTGTTGAATCCAATGTGAACATTACGTGTCATCTTTCATGCCAACAATGAAGTGCAGGACGGCAATATTACAGCATGCAATTTCTCCTTATTAATTTGTTCTCTCCTTATCGCACTTTAGGAAATGTCAAATGTAGAAGAACAAGTACATACTTGGCAGTATTGTGTACTATATACAGCAGAGGAACAATTCAGAGGCAATGATTGCTTGAATTGTTTCAAAAATGCCACTTGTCATGTAGCAGCATTGTGATGCAATGGTTTGTGGATGTGGCACTCCTAAAGTGACCTTTCCTGCCCCATGTGCCACCCTGAATCAAATGGAACACCTGTGGGATGAGTTAGAAAGATGACTTCACTCTAAATCCAGCACCCAACATCTGTACTTTCTCTGGTTTCAGCCCTAGAGGAAGAATGCGCTGCCATTCCTTCTAACAGATTAAGACATCTCACTGAAAGTGCCCCCAGAGGAGTTCAAGCCATCATAAAGGGGAAGGGTGGACACACACAGTCTTAATGGCCACTAATAAGTGTCCAGATACATTTCATTCACTGGTGTATAGAGTAGGAACACAAGCCTCCCACTGTGGGCTATTTCTGTTACTCACTGAGTACATCTGTAGCTGTCCTGGCCCCAGCCTCAGTATCGCTTCCAGCCTCTTGTGTGGGAAGCTGCTGTGGTTCAGCTGTGCCTACGGTTGTACAAAGGGAAACATCTTTTAAGAACTTTATGTATTGCTTTACTGACATGCTGCTCCTACTATTCCTAAATGGTTGCAATGACAGGTATACACATATTTTAAAACACACAATGGTATACTGGCCCTGTAACTAATGTCTGATGCCATTAGTAAGAAACAGTAATCAGTATCATGCCATTTGTGTAATAAAAAAAGAAAAAAGACAAAGTGAGTCCATTGGGATACAACTTTTCTGGACTGTGCATATACATATCACTCCAGGAGTGATGCACATACCTATGCATTGTTAACAATGAATGACATTTTCAAAAAAGGAATTACTTATACATCATGTAAATAGCAACCTAATAGAACATGTTGAACATAAATGTGCAGATGTTGTTCATTAGTTTTATTTCTATTTTATGTGTGGCGATTTATGTCAGGGGCCAATATTAACCTTCAGCACAGGATAGCTATTGCAGCAGCTTTCATGAGAAAGTACCTGCCCAGCTGTAGAAATAGGTATTCTGTGGGTCACCACACTGTGCTACAGATGCATGGGCTTCCAAAGGACAGTTATTGTGAGATACGGAAGGGGAAAATTGGAAATCATTGTCTCCCTTTTATACTGAATGAATGAAGGTGGTGTTTTAGTGTAGTTCATAAATGTAAAGATGAAAGAATTAAATTATTTGTTAAGTCAAAAGTAATATGGAAAGTTATTAAAAATGTGGTGTAGCAATGACACACAATCCAAATTTTAAGGTACTTTTAATACATTTTGGGAAGATGTACGGAAGATAAGACATTGTACTAAATAGTTTCACCACAAGACACCTGACTTCAGCCATAGGAAAGTACAACATGAGAAGGAAACTGCAGTTCACAGATGAATCACACAGGGGTTGGAGTCCCGCCCAACCGAGTAAGCGAGTACAAAATGTGAGATTTGATAGTTTCAGCCTATCTATTCTGAAGGAATGGGTGCCACACCTATATAAATATATGTGCCTGACAGCATACCAGCCTCTCATGCAGATGGACTCTAATGTCTTGTGTCCCTCACAAATACAGTAGATCTAGAAGCAAGGAAGAGTAAAATACTGGATACACTAGCCTGCAGTTCCCAGAATATGGAAATTAATAGGGAACACACACTGATAACCCAAGCAGTCAAGGCAACAAATGGCATAAAATGAAAAATTTCTGTTTGCATCCTGGTGTGGCACAAATGTTCATGTGTCACGATTGTGTTGTTTCTATCCATTATTCCAGTAAAAGTCAAATTTCTTTTGTCAGCCCTAAATAGTTTTCACTCCAAACGTGTTAAATGTGTCTACAGTCCCTGATTATCTCCAGTACTGTTTTCTGCTTTGTGCATGAATAATCCTGTAGCATGAGAAAGCCAATGCAGTGAGAAGTAAGACTGAAACCAATGCATACACATTGAAGAAGTAAATATGGTGGATCCAAACAGTGAAGTATGGAATAAATTTCGATAGGTTGTGTATGAGAACATGAAGTTTACTAAGTACACATGCTGCTTTCCAATATTGTGTTTCCAGACAGGAACAACTGATTTAAACTGACACATTTGCTGTAAAACTGACACTGACACAGCTCTTTCAGTGATACCAGCAGTAATAAACAATAGTGTAACAGGGAAATGTGTTACCATGTGTTGTAAAGTCATTTCTGGTGAAGATTTCAAAGAATTACACCAATGATTAATAGATCTAGTTGCACATGATAGAGAAATCAGTATTTTGGATGTCATGCTGCATGTCGTCTCTCGTGAATAGGGTTTTCTTTAGAACTAAATTTCTGGATGTTAGGAAGATGGCAATAAATATTGTGAGTATCAGAGGTAAGGCACACTGATTCACTGGACATATTTCATAATTTTCTCACAGTCTCCACACACGTCCCAAAATAATAAAACCTTTGGATCATCACAAAAGGTTTTTTTGCCTTGTTCCGATTTCTGTGTTGTTAGCTTGTAACAACAACAACTGTACATATAATAATTTTTTCTTCTGATTTTCGATAAATTAGTGTAATCGATGTTCTGAATTCATTTCTTTTCTTGTCATGTCATTATGTTAAAGAAACTGTAAACAATTTTCGGTGTAAATATTAATGTTTATGTCAAATTGCAAGCAATATTATAACAAAATTGAAATGTAAGAAATGTTGAAACTGTTGGAAGATGTTAAAGTTTTAATTGTGCGCCTGGTACATACGTAGGCAATGTATTAGGATATTTAGAATGCAAAACCTTTGGTGAATACCCTTTCTGTAGGGGAGCGGTAAAAGGTGGATGGCAGGCAAGCATGGGAAAAATGCACACGGGCGCGGCACGGCATAACGGGCTCAGCAGTAGTAGTCGGAGTTGGGCTTTGATCTGAGCAACACGTTCTGGATCGAGGAGGCTCTCCTGGAAAACGTGATTTCATTGAGCCTCGGATGTGCCGTTTCAGATGCCTATACAGCATGGCAATATTCCATAGGCACTAAAGGGAAAGCATTGCGACGCTATGAAGAAGTAAAGTGCCGATACATCAAGAGCCATAGCTGTGACTGTATGTGTGCTCTGCGCCTCGCCATCTCGCCGTCTGCCAACCGCCACATCGATACGAACAGGTTGAATCTTTTAGTACTGTATTCATGTGGACCGGTGTTACTTTTGTTCCTGACTGTTCAATAACAACTTAACTTTTACCAGAACTGTCCTATCATTTAATTATCCTCATCACTAACCTAGACAGGGTCCTTTCCACATGTTGTGCAATCCGAGTGTCCCGAGATGAAGATTTAAAGTTTATGTTAATAATAATTACCAGCAGACCTATCTATGTTAGAACGATGTTTAAAGAACTTTGTTGTTAAAGAATATATAAGCAAATAAAATAGGTATGACAAAATTGGAAGATAATGTTGAAATTGGTTTAGTAATGAAGTTTAATTAATTTGAGACAAAAATAATGGTAGTTAAATGAGCAGGTAATAAGACAAAAAGAGTAGTAACTCATATATTGGAAATCTTGAGTGCTTAATGCTTTCAATAGTTAATAGTTTCAATACAGTGATCATAACAGTTTCAGGGTCCCCCCCCCCCTTTTCTCTTTTCTATTCATTTGAATTATGAAGTGTACTGAACTGATTTGACCAGCAAAGTTAAAGTCAATATAAAACCAAAATTTATTAGTGTTTTACCTTTTTCAAAATTGACATTGTACGTGTGTTTTGAAGGTGCTAATTCTAGGGTAACCTATGCCCGATTTTAATCAGATCAGTAGACAGTACAAAGTTTGTATTTAACATTATAGTGTATTGTTGTGTATTTATGGCTTGTTCATATTAGTACAGAAAGTGGAATTATTATTTCAGTAGCTTTTCTGGTTCTATAATTTACCATATTATGCAGTGTTGTTACGTGTTGTTTGGTATGAACGTACTTCAGCTTGTAGTGGGATGAAACTCAGTTAATGCCTAATTAGGCTGGCGACTGTATTATTAATAATTTGGTAGCATCTGCGGTGTAGTTTTTTGTCAGTCCTAACGAGTAGTTACACTTCAGACTTGCTTGACGTATCATGGTTGTTACTGAGTGGGTGAAAGTCTGATTTTGCCTCCATTCAGGTACACGCGGTCAACATATATACCAAAATCCTTTCTTATAAGGTGAAGCCCGTCAACTTACCATAGTATAAGTTTTAATGACATATTGCGTATGACGCTTGAGTGTTACAAGTGGCTTCCCGGAAAATTGTGAGAGGGTTACAAGCTCTAATTTAAAACCAAAGAAATCACTGAATAAAATAAGGTTCTGACTCTTTTACATTTATTAGCTTTCAAAATAAGCTAGGTGCTCCGTCAATGTAGTGGAATTCTCAGAGTGCTTTATCAGAGTGGTAGTTTTGGAACCCCTGCCATAGCAAAATAAAATACGAAACAGGAAAGAGAGCATTAGAAGTTTCCCTCTCAAACTAGAACATGGAAAGTTCATTACAATAACCATAAACAGCTCTCCACTAGAATGATCACACCATATCCTCCCCACATTCCCCGTGTTGCCCTGAGCTCTCAGAAAATTTGTTTCAAGACTTCATGTTAGCAAGTAACATCAAACAAAATGATCATACACTAAAAATCAGATAATGTTACTCACCTGCGGAGTGTGTGACATCATCCACATGGTGATGAAAGACTTCATCACGATGGAGCAGTTGCTGCAGAATTTTTTTCCTGAACTTCTTTATTTTGCTTTCGTACTCATCAATTACGTTAATTATGCAGCAGCAGTCATTGCAGACTACTCCATCGTGATTTATCTCTATGTCTAATATATCTTCTGCAAGAAGCTGGAGACACTTATATAGTTTTATTTTTCGTGTCTCTGTCCGCGATGACAGTGGTGATGCATTAGATACAGCAGCTTTCCCACACACGAAGCACAATGCACCAAAGGTTGATGACTGATGTAACTGCAAATACGAGCAAATAAATATCTGTAGTAAGTGCTCATTAATATTCCACTTATGTTAGACTGGGTTACGATACTGTATATTCTAGAAGGAGCAACTACTATTACCACCAGTTAGAAGCAGTACAAAATGTGATACAATGACCTCTCCCACTCTATTTGTGGCTGACAACCATTACTTTCAACACTCACTAGCTCCTCAATCTTTATTTTAACACACACTTTAGTAGGCTGAACCAAGCATTGATTTTATTCAGTTTCTATTGCATCAAGCTATAAAACAAATATTTCATCTTTGAATATCATTCAATTGGACCATGCAGAACTGGACAGTCTCTCAGAAATTATAGGGGATCACAAACAGAATTAACTCAGGAAAACAGGAAGCAACAGTCACAAATGCTTATATTGCTACTAGAGCGGAGGAATCCAGTCAATGCCATCTGCTTACAATACACAGCTACAGCAGGTAACTGTGTTTGAGAGGAGGATTCTGTTTGGTGCTGTGAGAGGACACACACATGAAACAAATAGCAACTCTGTCAAGTGGCATCAGTATGTCTTTTAGCAAATGGACTACAATGAAAGTTAATTGGCAGCTGGAACATTATCAGTTAAAGTATACTACCATGGAAAATACCTCCACTCTATAGTCTAAACCTGAATAAACATGATTTTAAGTACTAGTCTGCTTCTGTGCTACCACCTTTCAAAATCATTTAGCTGTAAAGCTCAAAATTTGTGTATAATTTTTGTTTGAAAGACATGACAGGGACTACAGAAATAAGCCACTGAAGAAATGATAGTATGCAGCAAATCATTACTACCACAAGATTCCAAAATCATAGATGTACTATTTGGCAAGAACCTAAAACATCTATGATTAATGCATGCTCACACATCCAATGTGTGTGTCGTGGTTTTTCCCAAAACAGACGTTTCTTTTCACCTATGTTGTTCCACTATTCAGCATTAAAATGTAAGTGTGGCATTTCAGTGAAGTAATTAAAGCACAGTAGAACATAACACTATTCTCACTTGGTTAGTACAACTTGTGGACATGCTACATAATTTTAGGTGCATCTGCAACACTGTATTCCAATGTCGAAAGCCACAATGAACTCCTTATCCAGTTCCTTGATATGACCTCTTCTATCCTATTGTGTTTTAATCACTCCATTGAAACTCCACAGTTAAGAAAGCACAATGGTGTCATCCTCAAACCTTACACTGGAGCAGCAGGTGGCGATTTCATCCTTTGGTGCAACAAAATTCATCTGTATGAGGCTTGGCATTTAGGTATGTATTTCACATGGCAATTTAGCACACTTTCTTTTAGCTTAAGCACCAATGACTTGCATAAAAGATGAAGTTTTACCTGCTGTTGGAAGGTGTGTTGCAGTTCATAGTGTTCATCATCACACACTAGCCACACTGACAACAGCCTTTAAAAAAAATAGCACTCCCTCCCACTTTGGCAGTTAGGGAGGTGACAGCACAACACTGTACTCTTCAGCTAGGTTGAATCACTTTATAAAAATAAAATACTAGCATCATCATTAAAAATGCACTCAATACCAGTGATGAATTCTGAAACGCACTACAAAGTTATCATGATTTCTGAGCAGAACCAAACCCCAGGAAATAGATAGGAGACCAAATGGAGGAGTAAAGGAAGAAACTGACAATGTGTGATCTGACAGGAAAACAAGACCTAGACCCTGTCAATGATACTGATTTCATATGATAGCACTTCCTGCCTTTCAGTGCACAGCAACTCAAAACAAAAATAATGTTCTTGTTGTCTTCAGTCAGAACATTGGATTGATGCAGCTCTCCACACCAGCTCTCCCATCCAAATCTCCGTATGTCACAGCAGGCTCCCACTCGTCAATATTTTTTGAAATATAATTTGAAATTTTGAGTCCCAGTTGACAAAAAATGACACCATTAAATGCATGTATCCAAGCTTAAGAAACTACACACACCAAAAGTACTTGTGCAGTAATTAATGGTTTGTGGCAGTAAATCAATCTTAAATGATTCATTATAAACACAATATTCCGCATTAAAATGAATTGTATTGGTGCAAGTACAAGTGATGAGGGAATAGGATTGATAAGCATCAATCTGCATGGTTTTGCTGTGAATTAGTAGTGGTGTGGGCAGGAGGCAGACAGCTAACAATCTAATGCCATTCAACAATCACTTACAGTACTATGTTGACGTAACAACAAACTTTTCATCAGTGCATGGGTCAAGAGGAACTGCTATGAACAGAATTCTTCACAGTTCAGCAATACTGTCTGTTGTTAAAAGGTGAAAGAATGATAAATAAATGTTTATTGCAAAATGTATTCCAATTTACCGAATTTTAACTCTATGATGGAATACATCAAGTATTTTATAGGAATTGATCAACTGTTTTTTAAAATAATCAAGTATGTCATACAGCAAATTGTGTCTTATATGTATCTTCTCTTTATTCTTTCCTACAAAATGTTATAATAAATAGAGTATTTTTAGTGACAAATTATGGCCACAAAGGGACAAGAAGTTTCTAAGCATACATACCAAAAGCTGCTGATGAAATCACTTTCATTTGATTTTTATCAGCTACATTAAATTTGTTTACCCCATTTAAAGGCTTCTGTCATTTCAATGTTTTTACACACCAAGTCGCAGACATTTTGAGCTCAATAGTTCCTTATACATGGAAAAACCCTACTTGACTTCTACAGAACCCAATAGTAGATTTCTTGTCAGCACCCATAAAGGCAGCCCAGTCAAAGTTGTGAAGAGTTGCACATCTGTAAGGTTCTTCAGATTTAAAATGGATTTGTTTTTAGCAGATTCATCAAGGATGTTCTTAATACTAATTGTTTTGTTCTGTGGCACAAAATCTACTAAGGTCAAATGCACCCATGCCAGGACCTTAGAACAAAGACAAAGGAGGTGTTAAAAATGGGTACACACTAATCCCAACTGACAGATGCAAAAACAGCTAAAAATAACTACTTCCTCCTGGAAAAAGATCCATAAAATAAACTGTAGAGAGGAGGCATGTCCTGAACCGAAGATGAAATGTCCACATTTCTACGGTGGATAAGAAGTAAAACACAGTTGATGACCTGCACATCATTTGTTAAAATGGCCAGTAACTCACATGGAAAAAAATTGGACTGTAAGTGGTTAAAAATAGCCATTTTGTCAGAAAATGGTGACAATTAACACAAAATGGTAAGGGATCACCACTTAACAAATGATACGGTTAAAATGACAGTGGTTAATATACACCCTACCTAAAATGATCCCTTCACTGTGAGAGGGTCGAGGAGGAGGTTGGCCAAGCAGTTGAGAGAGGTTTTTATTCCCTGGAGCTTGTTCCCATTAAAGGAAGAACAGTGGTAATGCCAAAGGGACACTACCTGCTGACCGATGGCAACACAGAGATCATTGGAAACAATGAAGGAACTGGGGGGGGGGGGGGGGGGGGGGGGGTTGGATTGCAGCCTTGGCAGTAGTGTCAGCAACATTGTTTCAGACCAGACCAATGTAACCAGGGATTGACAAACATCACAGTGTCACAGTGGCTCAATCAAGAGTGACGAACAGGAGTGTATGACAGCATTAGTTAGGCTGCTTCTGTATAAAGACTCCCAAACAGGCTAGTGTATAACGCACCAGCGTTCAAATGGATGTTGCAATGGTGGAGTGTATTTAGATGGCATAAAATTGAAAGACATGCAGAGGAATAAATGGAACAACCACATTCTAGTTTCAGACAGACAAGGGATTGGTAATAACAGATGAGGGTGGTCTGAGCCACTCCCCATAAAGTATATCACTGATCACACATATGACATTAAGTGACTGGGTACAGAAGGCAGCCAGGTAACACACTTTAGAGGACTAAGAAAGTTTTCTGTCAAGCATGAGCCCCAAAAATTTTGCATTTTCAGCAAACAGAAGAGCAGCAGGTCAAAGATGTGAAAACTGGAAGAAACCCAATGAACTGCCAAAAATTGATACAAATGGTTTTATCAGTGGAAAAGCAAAAGCCATTGTCAATGCTCCACAAGTAAAAAGAATTGAGATAATGCTGAAAATGCCAACCAAGGAGACAAGATGACTGAGAACTGCAATAGGTTGCAAAAATCATGAAAAGTGGTGCCAGAGATGCAAAGCAGGAGACAAGCCATAGTAGGGTTCATGGTGATAGCAAGGACGACAACACTCAGGACTGAACTCTGAGGCACACTGCTTTCCTGATTAAGCTGTCTGACAAGGAAGAACCCACACATACTCTAAAAATCTGTATTTAAGAAATTCCTGAAGGAATTGGGGTAGGTCGCCCTCTAAGCTCCACGTATAGAGTGTATAGATGATTCCAGTACCCAGCATGTGTTGTAGGCTTTCTCCAAATCAAAACCCACTTCCACAGTCTTGCAGTTCCACAAAAATTGTCTACAACATTGGTTGAAGTCACGAGATGATGAAATGCAGAACAGTGGACTCTAAATCCACTTTGTGTAGTGGTTAGTAAATTGTGAGACTAGCCACCACACCAGCTGGGCATGAATCAAACTTCCCAACATCTTGCAAACACAGCTAGTGGGAGAGAGGTGGAGGTAGCTTGAAGGAAGGTGTTTGCCCTTATTGGGCTTACGTATGAGTGTGACAGTGGCTTCACGCCAGTGACTGGGAAATGTGCCATCTGCCAGATGGGATTGTTCTCTTGTCCACAAGAGAAAGGTTCTGCAACATCCGAATGTTAACTTGATCTGGCCCTGGCATGAAAGGTCAGGATGAAGTGAAAGAATGATATAGCTCCTGCAAATTAACAGCAATATTGTAGTATTCATGATTCTTATAGGAGAAGGTTATCACCTGAGGCTCCTCCACTTGTTTCTGTTGGAGGAAGGCGCTGCTCTACAAAATAGCAGCCCAAGGTACAGACGATAGTAAAAGGGTCCACGATGATATCATATGCTACGGTCACACTGGAAATAGTGGAAAAGACGTTGTTCCAAGAGAGCCATCTGAGGATGGCCTACATGACTGAAGAGGGAGTGGAAGTGTTAAAATATATAATAATTGAAAGGCAGCTACCTGCTTTGCTATCTCAAAGAATGAGAGAGCACATTTCCACGCACAAATTGCATTGTAGTATGCCTCAGTCCACCAAGGGATTGGGACATGGCATGGTAAAGGTGAAGCACAAGGAATTGAATGTTCTGTGGTGTAAGGATAAAGTTTGTAAGGTATTCTACCTGGTCAGCACAACTGGGTAGAAGATGTTCATCAGAGGTCGCCAAGGAGGATTAAAGCCTCCAGTGAGCCTCAGAAAGCTGCAAATTGGCTTTTGCACATGGGTGGGGTAGGAGTCAGCAAATGGATAGCACACGGGAAATGGTTGCTTGAGTGTCAGAGAGAATAGACTACTCAAGATAATGGGCAAGTTTGGCAGTGCGGAAGGTTCGGTCCAAATGGGACTTTGTGTGCAAGGAGTCTGAAAGGAATGTGGATGCTCCAGTTCTAAGTCAGAAGAGGTTGAGTTGATTAAGACGATCGGCCAAGAGGGCATAAGCATTAAAGCATTAAAGTCACAGAGTAGCAGAAATGGGTGAGGTAGCTGCCCAATAATGTGAAGGAAGTCTGCCCTGGTGTGATTTAGGTGGTACAAAGAGGAGAGGTGAAATGAGGAAGGAAAATGCTGACCAGAACAGTTTGCAGCCACATGTTCAGTGAGATGGTTTGAAAATGATCATCCTGGATGAGCAGTGTGACTCCTCCATCAGATTAAGTTCCATCCTTGGGGAAGGTCAAAATATGCCAAACAGAAATGCAAGAGGTCAAAGAAGCCATAAGGACACAATTTGTTTTCTGGAGGCAGAGAACAAGTGAACACACTGATTCTGAGAGCAGTCTGAATTCCTCCTTTTTGGATCCAACATTATGAGCATTCCATTGGAGGATAGTCATGATGGAGACAAAAAGAAAGTAGAAAATGAACGTGTATCACCTCAGAAGCTCCCAAGAGCCAGCCTTTGAAGACCCATTTCTACAAGGTTCAAAGGTTGGAGGATGCTGCTCCATTAGACCTGCAGAGGTATCAGCATTCTCCCTCAGTCAGTCTGCAGACTCCAGGGCGTGAAAATGGTTGGTCGCGCACACCGGCAAAAATGGAGGTTGGCAGGATAAGGCTATCACGTCATGACACCACCGAAGGGGATCTTCGAGTCGGCAATGGAGAAGAATATTTGCCTTTGAGTTTCTATGGAAGTATTCCTTATGGCCTGTTGGGAGGGAGGGGGGGGGGAGGGAGAGAGAGAGAGAGAGAGAGAGAGAGAGAGAGAGAGAGAGAGAGAGAGAGAGAGAGAGAGAGAGAGAGGGGGGGGGGGGGCGCAAGTAAGCGAGCGAGGAATTACAGGAAACAGGAAAGGAAAGAACTGCTGAGGGCATGCTCTTAAGTCATGCTACTTAAAAATTCAGAGCATAATCCCAAAAATATCACGTTTGTGGTCCCCAAGGGAGGGGAAGAAAGAATAGCAGGAGGAGAGAGAGGCAGCACATAAGGAAAAGGTGTCCAAAGGATGGTGCCCTGTGTTAGCCAAGCATGAATGCTCAAAAGAGTGGTCAGCCTCATGGGGGAGTTTACACACTGATGACTGACACCTCCAATAGGCCCCTCACGACACATTCACGATTATTACCTCTGTAGTGCCGAGGGAGTCAACCCTATATACAGCTGATCCCCCCTATCACTGACACTGTTTCAACCAACACTTACAACACCTCTGCCCCCACTGTGAAGTACCTCGGGTGTCCTCTAGCCGCATCACCATCAGATCATGGCAGTAATGTTTCCCCAGTGCTCCTCAATAACTGAGCTCAGGGGGATGGAGGGGGATGGGGAGGGAAGGGGAGAGTGAGGAGTGGAAAGGGGGGGGGGGGGGGTGCACACAGCTGACAGGACATCAAATTGTATAACCCCAGTGACTTCCAAGTGTGGATCGCAATCAACTGTCTCTTGTTGACTGTGCATTCATTGGTGGTTTTTGATGTTTCCAGGTCATCCTTACCCTATATTCCACACTACAGACCAAGAAAAATATGAGAGATTACTGTCATGAAAACAAATTGAAATTTTTTCCATTCTCTGACTGTTCTGTAATCTCTGTCCTATATCGCATGAAGCAAATTTTGGTGAGTATACTGAACTCCCCATCATTTTTGTCTGTCTGTGATCAAACAATGCTCACCATCAGCATTACATTAAATTCTGCTGCACAGACAATTAACTATTCAGTATCCTTTCCAAATCAACTAGAATGCCAAGTTTTATGGTAGTGTAATAACACTAGAGAAGTAAGTTGCTCAGAGCAGTTTACCTTTTACAGTGTAATATGAGCATGAAGGGGGCACAAACTGTCAGCAGAGCATTGTGATGACAGCTGACAGCTCACTACTGATAAGGAGACTACTCCAAGTTCAAACAGCTACAACTGATGGTAAACATACTTAAAATTTAGTATTGATGGTATCCACTCTTAAAAACATGCAGGTGGTGCCTAGCATCAGTGTTCGCCCTCACTGCATTGCAACTGAACACAGTGTAAGTGAGGTTGCTGTTGTATTTGGTAGTGAATGGGTAGATGAAAGCCAGTTAATCCTGTTAATGTTTTTAAGCTACTGCACAGTAACCCAAGTCAAATTTACACATTCAATAGTGGAGATGTAAGTAAAATGGAGGATGAGGCAGTGTATGGTATCATAATGGAAAAAGCACTATGACAGCTTAAAAGGTATTTATACTAATACAAATGGGAGGAATTTTGAGTGGGCATGAAGGAATAGCACATGGCTATGACAGTTCCAACAGTTCCAAAATGCCATATCCAGTAACTAAAGAAACTGTGTTGAAGTGAATAGGCAGCTGAACCCCCAAAGGTATCACAAATGAAAGTGGTGCTTATGCCTGAATGATGGACAACAGTTATAGAGAATACTGTGACTGAAGTTAAAACTCCTAAGAAACCAATCAACAATTTTCTCAAAATCAAATTGCAATGTAATTTTATATTTTGTGATATGCGAAATTCAGGTACTACATCACTTCAAGGGAAACTAAACATCAAAACTGAAGGCTTAAAGTTAAAATGTAACACTACAGCTAGATAGAGTTACCATAATGGATGGATGCTCTATTGTTGGCACACTCAAGCATGTGCTATGGAAGCTGCTAGAGCAGCTGCTCTGGACATTTTTTAAGGCTTCTTTGCATTTCATCCAGGCAAATCACTATCGTGAGCAGGGGCGTGACTGGAATGGGGCAGCCAAAGGACTAGCAGTGCACTGGCACCCACAACAAGGAAAATACTGTAAAGTTGAAATGGAAGCAAAAGTGGAGAAATAGAAAATACAACACGTGTCTAGGAAAGAAAACATATTGTAAAACATACTTTCTCTCGGGAAATGTGGATTATGAGAGAGCAGCAAAGAAATCTATACAAATATCTGGAGTAGAGCGGTAGATGGGTTGATGGCTTAACTCACTTCAACCAGCAGGGCACATTCTATAATAATAATATGGGGTATCATATGGTTCATTTGTTAACAGTGATTTCCAGTATTTTCAAGTGTAAAGATAATTTCCACCTGAAATAAAATTTTCTAATGTGACAAATGTTGAAAAAATTACCTCTTTTAGCAGTTAATGCCATTCATGGAGGTACTGCTGAGCATGTGTGTATAGATTCCATTGGTTGAAGTAAAAGTAAATACACTGAAAAAGCAATTCAAAACAACTTAACATTGGCAGCATCTGTGGAATATTACAAACAGTAGTAACTTGCCACTAAAAACATTTTTATTGTATTCCACTGCTGGATTTAGTATCTTCTGTGGTACATCATTTTCCTTTGGAATTCTGTAACAATGAAGCCTAGAGAGGAAGAATTACTACAACACTGGAAAATTTTGCTAGGTTAATTCTTTTCTTAGAACAGAAAGGAATGAGCGTTTCAAGTACTCTATTGTTGAGGACTCTGTTTCAAGTGGTGCCCAAACCAAAGGCTATAGGCCTGACACGCCACCTGAGAAATCATTGCCCATAGAGAATGGGCAACAGGTTGACTGACTTCCAGAGGACAGCTAGAATGGAAACCATAGAAGAAAACAGTGGTCAAATCTACCATTAAACATCAAGCAGCATGAAACTCCCTACATGGGACATGTTGGGACAAGTTGCAGGGAGTACATTCATCATAAAATAACTGTAATTCATTAATTAACCAATATCAAGTAGGTGTGAACATCCTGATATTTAAACTGCTGTCTTTATTAAAGTTTACTTAAACAAAAGTGATTTTTTTTTTAAATTGGAGTACTGTTGATTGGTATTTGCTGTGCAGGGGAAGACCCAGCCAGCAAACCCATGTCGACTTATTATGGTAGGTGTGTCCCACCCCACAATACCCACTGCACCACAACTATGAAGTTAGAGGAATGCAGGGAAAATAGTATCATCATTTAGATCTGCAGTGGGAGAAGCAGACAGACAAGACCTGTCACAGCTAAAGGGGCTGCATGCTTAATAGGTTATAAGTAACTGCATCGTAGATCAGCATGAGGTTGTGATGCAGCTGGAAGCATCTAGGGCTGTTATTGTGGTAATATCCTCTGCCTTCAGATTCTTGACAAACTCTGTCATGAAGCTGAGAGGATCATCAAATTTCATGGAGAAATCCACTATGAATCTCAGGACCTGCCCAACAGCTGTTTCATTGTACATCAGTATGCATCCATCTCTCCTCAGGCCAGCCAGGGTAGAATAGTTTGTCAGTATATGAGCCAATGTGAGGAGAGGAATACACTGAACTTGGGTGTGTTCTCTGATAAAGAAAATCATGAGTGAACTTAGTGTGGACAGACCAGTCTGCATAAAGAGAGAAGACTCTTTCCACAAAGTTTGGCAATGGTTTCTGTGTCCATTTTCAAGTTATTAAGGGTAGTAGAAGTTTAGCAATTCCTATCCTAAGCCTTCAGAATTAGAAGCTCTCCTTGCTTTGTAAGTCAGTACCAAGTATTCTTACATCTAGTAATTCCCTCTTGCATGCTTCCTCAGTAAGTTAACTCATTCCTGATATACTGATGTGCATCAGTCATCATACAAACATCATGGTAGCACTAAACTGGCAAAGTTCAAAAACTTTTTTCCACATGTTAGTGATGGCTAATAGCCTGAAAGTAGCATAATGAGTCACACCAGGACAAGAGCTTCTCATTGTCATTGTCATTTGTTCCAAAGTGTAACTGTTGGCTTCACAGTCTACTTTCTGCATCCATTTAGAAGGGACTGCAGTTTGTAGATACCAGTGCACAAAAGCACATACTAAACTCTTATTTGTCCTGTAGGTGGGTGGGTTATGTAGAAAGGAGATTATTTGATGAAATAAATCATGAATATTATCAGAAATAATGCACGGGGGGGGACATTTTGTCTCAAATGAAAAAATAGTTACGGAAAGGGATAGCAGCACACAAAAGGATGGTGTATTTTCATTGCTTGGAGCTCCATGCACACGAAAAGAGTGGGTGCCCTGGAACGAAAATGGGAACGAGTGTGGGGGTACTCTTTTTTTGTTGGGGTTTAAGGGCACTCAACTACTGAGGACATTAGCACCCAGTCACAATTGTTAGAGCACATAGAATCTAGTAAAACTCAAGGGGTGGGGGATGGGGGGGGGGGGGGGACACCAGAAAGACCTGACAAAGATGCAGATAAAATAAGTAAAAGAGTTAGATGTCTTAGGACAAGCCAGTCAAAGTTATAAAATGAAGAACACGAGCAGCTGCTCGAGGGTCATCAGCTAAAATATCCGGTAAAGTAGATGGCAGGGACAGGACAACACGAGATTTACTAAAGCGGGGACACGACAATAAAACATGGCACACTGTTAATGCTTGGCCACAAGGGCACTGCGGGGCTGGGTCACCGGAGAGCAGGTAGCGGTGGCTAAAGCGGCAATGCCCAATCCGCAACCTCATCAGAAGGACCTCTTCTCGCCGAGATGGTCGGGAGGAGGTTGTCCAAGCAGTTGGGAACAGTTTTACTGCCCGGAGCTTGTTCCCTTGAAGGGATGACCAAGTATCCCACCACAACGACACAAGCCTCTTACGAACAACTCCACTAACGTCAGATGACGGGACACAATGGGAGGCTGGCCGAGGCAGGAGGACTGCAGCCTTGGCTGCAGCATCAGCAGCCTCATTTCCAGGCACTCCTACATGTCCGGGAACCCATCATCAGCGAAAGAATGGAGGGACTGCTGGATCCCTTGCACCAAGGGATGGACCGGATAGGGAGCTCCAAGGCTCTGAAGAGCACTGAGTGAATCAGAGTGCATACGATGAATGGCGGTAGCGGCGGGCATACTGAACGGCCTGATGGAGAGCAAAAAGCTCGGCCGTAAAGCTGGAACATTGGTCGAGGAGCCGGTATTTAAAGGTGGCGGCCCCGACGACAAAGGCACAGCCGACACCATCGTCAGTTTTGGAGCCATCGGTGTAAATAAAGGTGTGACCGGCAAGTCGAGCACGAAATTCGACAAACCGTGAGCAATACACTGCAGCCGGAGTACCGTCCTTCGGGAGTGAGCTGAGGTCGAGATAAATATGAACCAGAGCCTGGAGCCAAGGTGGTGTCGGGCTCTCACCCTCTCTGAAGGTGGTAGGGAGGGCAAAATCCAATTGTCAAAGCAGGCGACGGAAGCGGACTCCAGGGGGCAGCAGGGCAGACACATACAACCCGTACTGACGGTCGAGAGAATCGGCAAAGAAGGACTTGTAAGAGGGGTGGTCGGACATAGACAACAGCCGGCAGGCATACCGACACAGCAGTACGTCGCGCCGGTAGGGCAATGGTAACTCGGCAGCTTCAGCATAAAGACTCTCGACAGGACTAGTGTAGAAGGCTCCGGTCGCAAGACGTATCCCCCGATGGTGGATGGAGTTGAGCCGGCGTAAGAGGGATGGCCGAGCGGACGAGTAGACGAAGCTCCCATAGTCCAGCTTCGATCGGACTATGGACCGATACAAGCGAAGCAGGACAGTGCGATCCGCTCCCCAAGATGAACCGCTAAGAACTCTGAGGACATTAAGGGAACGTGTACAACGGGCCGCCAAATAAGAGACATGTGGAGACCAACACAGTTTCCTGTCCAACGTGAGGCCTAGAAACTTAGTTGTGTCCACGAATGGGAGAACAACGGGACCGAGATGTAAGGATGGCGGAAGGAACAGAAGTTGATACAAACCGTCTTCTCTTCAGAGAACCGGAAGCCATTTGCCACGCTCCATGAGTAGAGGCTGTCTAGACAACGCTGAAGGCAGCGCTCCAGGAGGCATGTTCGCTGGGCACTGCAGTAGATCGCGAAGTCATCGACAAAGAGAGAGCCTGAGGCATTAGGTGGAATGCAATCCATAATTGGATTGATCGCGATGGCAAAAAGGGCTATGCTCAAGACGGAGCCCTGAGGCACTCCGTTCTCCTGGAGGAAGACGTCGGAGAATACGGAACCCACACGTACCCTAAACTTGCGATCCGATAAAAAGGAATCAATAAAAAGGGGCAGGCGACCGCGTAGGCCCCACCTGTGCATAGTGCGGAGGATACCTCCTCTCCAACAGGTATCATAAGCCTTCTCCAAGTCGAAGAACACGGCTACCGTTTGGCGCCTTCGCAAAAAGTTTTTCATGATGAATGTCGACAAGGTCACAAGGTGGTCAACAGCGGAGCGGCGGCGACGAAAGCCGCATTGGACATTAGTAAGTAGTCGTCGAGATTCAAGAATCCAGACTAACCGAGCATTAACCATGCGCTCCATCACCTTACAGACACAGCTTCTAAGAGAAATGGGGCGGTAACTAGAAGGAAGGTGTCTATCCTTCCCGGGTTTGGGTACAGGAACAACAACGGCGTCACGCCAACGCATGGGGACTTGACCTTCGGTCCAGACGCGATAGCAGGTACGAAGAAGGAAGCTTTTGCCCGCCGGAGAAAGGTGTGCCAGCATCTGAACGTGAATGGCATCTGGCCCCGGAGCAGACGACCGGGACAGTGCAAGCGCACGTTCGAGTTCCCGCATAGTAAAGGGGGCATTATAAGTTTCCAGATTCAGCGAGTGGAAGGAAGGTCGCCGAGCCTCTTCTGCCTCTTTCCTGGGAAGGAAGGCAGGATGGTAATGGGCGGAGCTTGAGACCTCCGCGAAAAAGCGGCCAAAGGCGTTGGAGACAGCCACAGGATCAACAAGGACCTCATTACCTGAGGTCAGGCCAGGTACCGAGGAGTGGGCCTTAATGCCCGACAGCCGGCGCAGGCTACCCCAAACGACGGAAGAGGGAGTAAAACTGTTAAAGGAGCTGGTGAAAGAGGCCCAACAAGTTTTTTGCTGTCTTTGATGACTCTACGGCATTGTGCTCGGAGTCGTTTGCATTCAATACAATTCGCCAACGTAGGATGGCGGCGAAAGGTGCGTAAAGCACATCGTCGAACACGGATAGCGTCCCTACAAGCCTCGTTCCACCAGGGGACGGAAACGCGATGTGAAGAAGAAGTAGTAGTACGAGGAATGGAACGTTCGGCAGCATTGATGATAACAGCCGTGAGGTATTCGACCTGACTGTCACAACTGGGAAAATCGTGGTCCGGAAAGGTCGCCAGGGAGGAGTAAAGTCCCCAGTCAGCTTTCAGTTTGTTCCAGCTCGAAGGACGTGGGGATGGGGTGTGATGCAGGAGACGAACG
Organism: Schistocerca nitens; assembly: GCF_023898315.1. Classification (NCBI taxonomy): domain Eukaryota; kingdom Metazoa; phylum Arthropoda; class Insecta; order Orthoptera; family Acrididae; genus Schistocerca; species Schistocerca nitens. Next base: position 624,311,928 of record NC_064620.1, on the reverse strand, counting down.
ACACAGGGGAAGTGGTCGCTCGAATAGGTGTCAGAAAGGACATACCACTCGAACCGTCGGGCAAGAGTGGTAGAACAGATCGAGAGGTCCAAGTGCGAGTAGGTATGAGTAGAGTCCGAGAGGAAAGTCGGGGCGCTAGTATTGAGGTAGACAAGATTGAGATGGTTGAAGACATCCGCCAAGAGTGAGCCTCTTAGACAGGATGCAGGAGAGCCCCAAAGGGGATGATGGGCATTGAAGTCACCGAACAATATAAACGGCGGAGGAAGCTGAACAATCAGGTGCATCATGTCAGCCCGACTAACTTCGGATGACGATGGAGTGTAGACGGTACAAACAGAAAAAGTAAAGGCAGAAAGAGTAATACGGACAGCTATTGCTTGGAGTGGGGTGGTCAATGGGATGGGATGGTAATAGACATCGTCCCGAATGAACAACATGACCCCACCATGAGCCAGAATACCGTCCACAGGGGTGAGGTCATACCGCTCCGAGGTATAGTGGGTAAAGGCAATATGGTCAGTTGGGCGCAACTTGGTTTCCTGGAGACCAAGGACGAGCGGACAGTGCAGGCGAAGGAGCAGTTGTAATTCCTCCCAATTAGATCGAATACCTCTTATGTTCCAATGTAACAAGGCCATCGCTAGTCAGAAAAAAGGGGGGGAACGAGACGGCGGAAGAGCTGGTCACCTTGATGGCCGCGGAGGGCCAGGTTTCGAGGAAACAACGCTACAACTGGCGGGAGGCGGATCCTGTTCCATCGAGTCATCGCCAGCTGTGGCTTCTGTCCCGGGTTGCGTAGGAGGGGTAGCATCATTTGCCGACGAGAGACCAGCTGAGCGCCTGGCAGCAGAGTGTCCCGGCGAAACTGAGGACGGCCGGGAGCAGCGACTCACGGATGGAGCGTCAGACGAAACGCGCCGGGGTGGAGAGGGGGATAGACTTCTTCTTGGAGGTGTTTCATCTGCGAAACGTCCGCTCCGATACCACCCACTCCGACCAGGGGCTCTCCCCACGGGCGCCACCCAGCCTCAGCAAGGGCCACCTGGCAGGATGACCGTTGCCGGGAGTCCTGATGCCCCAAGGAGACGGGCATCTACTCCTTGGCCGACGTGGGGAGGGTGCTGCTCAGGTATCAGCAGTACGATCCCTGTGTTGTCAGGGGGCTACTGCCTAGAGGGTACATGACGACCCCACCACAACGGGCTGGCTACCCTGCTGGATTTCGGGTGCCATGGAAAGTCCATCATGATCGTAGGTGCAGATGGGGACACACTATGGGCGTAACTTGTACAACCCATCAGGCATTTATGCCCAATTTGAGGAATAGTGGGTATGGTTACAACGCCGTTACAATGCTGAGTGCCAAGGTCTTAGTGCACGGAGGACCAGTGATACACCACTTAAGGCGTCCTTCCCCAAAAGGCTCGTACTTCTGTAGAATTTTGAAAAATGGAGGTCAAACCCCAAGGGGGGCCATCAGATGGAATGCCGAAATGGTTGAAACTCCTTTTAGTCGCCTCTTATGACAGGCAAGAATACCTCAGGCCTATTCTTACCCCGGACCCACAGGGGGGAGTGGGTACTCGTATGCTGCTAATGAAACTCACCATTAGTGCTTCTCTTTCTTCTTGTCGTCCGCTGTGAACACCAGTCTCCTCCATAACTGGTATTGTGGGTCCTGATTGTCAGGAAGAAAGATCAATTTGAAGTTACTGTCAAAATTTAGTCACAAATATAAGACAACTATAATACACGTGAAAGAGGGACAAAGGGTTTTTAATCATGGAATGAAAATGGCGCAAATTAAACAATAGAAAACCCAGGTTGGAATATTAACAATATTATGAAAATAATAGATTTATACTCACCATAAAGATGACATGTTGAGCTGCAGACAGGCATGAGCAAAAGACTATTGTGTCAGGTTGCATGAACTTACGAACATGTATGCGTGTGCATGTGGGGGGACTTACATCCATTTCAAGAGTCACCAGGTTCATTTTCTTTGGGATTTTCCATGCATTAGTGATACTGAGCCATAGATGCCACCATAAAGAAGGAGTATTTCTTGTGGGACTAGTCAAAAGTGTAGTTCCTTAAAAGGGCACAGCATCCTTTTCAGTAGCACATAAATAAGCCACTATAAGTAACTGATGTGGCCTTGTGACAACTTAAATGGTCTTTCTGTGCTGGTACAGCAAACATCTCAAAGCAAGAGGAAACTACAGCCATTGTCTATCAAGGACATGCAGCTCTACTGTTTGGTTAAATGTTGGTATCCTCTTTAGGAAGAGACTCCAGAGCTAAAAATGATCCCCCATTTGGATTTCCAGGTAAGGACCACTCAGGAGTTTGTTGCCATAGCAGGAGAAACAAAACTGGAATCATACAAGTCTGAGATGGTAAATTGTATCATTTAATCTTTCAGGGACCCTAGAAAATGTATAAAAGGAAATGTACAGGTTGAAGTTAGATGTCATGGGAATTAGAGTAGTTTGATGGTAGGAGGAACAAAATTTCTGGTTAAGTGAATATAGGGCTGTAGAAAGGAACTAAATAGCACTAATGCAGGAATAGGTGTAATAATGAATAAGAAAATAACAATGCAAGTAAGCTACTAACAACAACACTGTAACATTATTGCAGCCAAGATATGTGAAGCCAAAACCCACAGCTGTGGTACAAGCTTACAATACAGCTGGCTCTGCATATGGAGAAATTGAATGTGGTGAGACAAAATACAATATTTGGATAGTTAAGGAACACAGAAATTTAATTGTGACAGCGGTTGGAAATTCAATAGTAGGAAAAGAAAGAGAACATATAGTAGAGGAATGTTGACTGGGAAAAGGAATGAAAGAGGAAGCTGCCTGGTACAATTTTGCACAGAACAATTTAATCATCAGTAACACTTGGTTTAAGAATCATGAAACAAGGTTACACACATAGAAGACTTGCAGCCACCACAAGGTTTCAGATTGATTATACGATTTTGGGAGAAGAGAATTAGAAATCTGTGTCCAAATTCAAAGATATATCAAGGTGCAATGCAGAATGATCATGATGTACTGGTTATATATTGTAGATTAAAATTTAAGCAATGTCAAGAAGGTAGGAGGACATATTACCTGAATAAGCTGAAAGAGCCAGAGGTTGCTGCAAGTAATGGAGGGAGCATTATGCAGTGACTGACAATACCAGGAGAAAAGGAACACAATAAGACAAGTGTGGGCTAGCAGCCCACCGGTGGTTTTTGTGAGGCCTGCCAATACAGTCAGAATTTTTTGTAACAATTTATAACTTTCTTGAAATGCAAATTAAACTATTGCATGCTATCATTTAAGAACTGTGACCCTCTGCTAACCTCTGCCTACACAAGAATGGCCCCAAAGCCAATGATATTGCCCATTACCGCAGTAGCAGAGCAATAGGTAGCTTTGAGAGCTGGAATTATGAAGTGAGAAGAGGACCAATTATGTGAAAAGAAAAGGCTCAGTAGAATTCATTTGACAACACAGGAGATCAGAATTCAGTTGTTGAAAAAATATAAAAATGCAGCAAATGAAGCATGCAAAAGTGAATAAAAAGTCAATGAGTGACAGGCAGTAACAAATTGCTAAGCAAGAAAGGCTACAGTCCAAATTTAAGAATCCAGAAGCAGATGTCACTAGGGGAAACTGAAGAGGCCTTTGGAGGTAACAGAAGCAGAAGTATGAATATCAAGAACCAAAATAGACAGCAATTTTTAAATAATGAAGAAAAAGCTGAGAGTATATAGACGGCCTGTACATAGGACGTCAACCTGAGGGAAATGTTATAGAAATGGAAGAGGATGTGGACAAAGATGAGATGGGAGATATGACACATCAAGAACCTGAAGGATCTGAGTCAAAACAAGGTTCATGGAGTGGACAACATCTTGTCATAACTACTAACAGCCTTGGGAGAGCAGCCGTAATGAAACAGAACTATTCCATCTGGTGTGAATATGTATGAGACAGATGATAGTTAATTGATTTAAAGGTGGGATAAGGGATCAAACTACAACGTCACTTATTTGTTCCCAATAAAACAATGCCACAAGGGTGAGAATAAAATGGATGAAACATATAACACAATATGGAAAGAAAGGAAAAGCCACAAGAACAAAGGGAAGGCAACGAATACTAAAAGGAAAAAAAGAGAACAAGAAAAGAGAGAAGCTAGGAACAGAAGGGAGTAAAACATGAAAGCAGATTACATTGGCTTGCCAACCACGATAATAAAAAGGGAAAGTAAGACACACCACAATACATTAAAACCTCCACCCTAAAACCATTAGGTTGGAGGACACAGGGATGAAGGACATGTGCTAAAACCTACATAGAAGTATAAAACCTACTATCATGGATAAAACTTAAAACTAAAGCTGATGTGGAGGCATTGTCACCCAACACTGAAGACAGTGTGCTGGGAAAGTTAGAAGTCTACCGCAGAGCGGCTAAAAGTGGGCAGTCCAGCAAGAGGTGGACGACTGTCATTTGGGAGCCACAGCGACACTGAGGTGGGTCCTCACAACAGAGTAGGTAACCATGTGTTAGCCACGTTTGGCCAATGAGGAGCCAGCAGAGGACAACTGACTCCCTGTGAGAGGCCTGCATGGATAACTTCCACACATTCATTGTCTCCTTAATGACACACAGTTTTGTTGTGTGTGCTGTTATGCTATTCCATCACACAAAGCCGGAAAACCCATGCAGTGTAAGACAGAACGCAGGCCAGCTTCAGAGATGCTGATCTCCAGAAGTGATTTCTGCGTCACCTGTTTGGCCAGCTTGTCGACAATTTCGTTGCCAAGGATTCCGACGTGTCCTGGGGTCCACACAAACACCACGGAATGGTGGGACTGTTCCAGGGAATAGATGGACTCCTGATTGGACACTACCAGAGGATGGAGAGGGTAGCACTGGTCAATAGCTTGCTGGCTGCTCAGCGAGTCAGTACGCAGGAGAAATGACTCGCCAGGGCACGAGTGGATGTACTCAAGAGCACGATATATGGTCGCCAGCACTGCAGTGAAAACACTGCAGCCAACTGGCAAGGAGTGCTGCTCAACATGTCCTCCATGAACATATGTGAAGCCTACGTGACCATCAGCCATTGAGCTGTTGGTGTAAACCACTTCAGAGCCCCCTAACTCGTCAAGAATCAAGAGGAAGCGACAGCGGAGAGCGGCGGGGTTAATGGAGTCCTTAGGGCCATGCAAAATGTCCAGATGAAGCTGTGGTCAAGGCGTACACCATGGAGGTATACGTGAATGGACCGCAAGTAGAGGTGGTAAAGGGAAGGACTCCAGTTCAGAGATAAGGGACCGCACGCAAACCACTAACGTTGGACTCGATCTGGGCCACTTATGTGGAAGATCGACCGCCACAGGTAGGAAAAGGAGACGGTAATTCCAATGGTCAGGACAACTATGAATGTGTGCTGTGTAACTGGTGAGCAGTTGCACACGTCTGATCTGCAGTGGAGGTACACCAGCCTCCACCAGTATGGTGGTCACTGGACTCATTCTAACAGCTCCTGCCTCTAATCAAACCCCACAGTGGCGCACAGGGTCGAGTAATTGCAATGCTAAAGTCGTTTCAGAACGATGAACCACACGCCAATAGTCAATTCGGGATTGGGCAAGGGCTCTGTAGAGCTGCAGCAGTGTACAGCGATCTGCATCCCAAATAGTGTTGCTCAGGCAACAGAGGGAATTGAAGTGCTGCCAGCACTTCTGCTCAAGCTGACAAAGATGAGGGAGCCAAGTCAATCGAGCATTGAAAACCAATCCTAGAAACTGATATGTCACCACTACAGTGAGTGGATCGTCAATAAGGTAAAGTGCGGGTTCCAGGTCAACGATACAACACCGACAGCAGTGCATGACGCACGACTTTGCGGGTGAAAACTGGAAGCCGTGGGCTGGAGCCCATGACTGCGCCTTGTGGATGGTCCCCTGGAGGCGCCGCTCAGCAACAATAGTACTGGAGCAGCAGTAAGAAATGCAAAAGTCGTCTGCATATAGAGAAGGTGAGTCGGAGGGCCCGAGAGCTGCTGCTAGACCGTTAACGGCCACGTGACTCCAGAACCCAACCCAACTGCCGACATACCATATGTTCCAGCAGCTTACAAAGAACGTTGGTGAGGCTGATGGGGCAATAGCTATCCACATCAGGCAGGTTTTTGCCCGGTTAGAGCACCAGAATGATAGTGCTGTCCCGCCATTGCGACAGAAAGATGCCATCACACCAAATCTGGTTGAAGATGACTGGAAGATGTCGCTTGTAGTCAGATGAGAGGTTTTATCATCTCGCTGTGGATCCGATCAGACCCAGGAGCTGTGTCGGGGCAATGTGCAAGGGCACCGAGGAGCTCCCACTCCGTAAATTGGGTGTTATAGGATACACTGCTGCGTTTAGTGAAAGCGGGCGTTCCCTTCCAGCTGCCGTTTGAGTGTGCAAAAGGCTGGGGGGTAATTCTCTGAGGCAGTGCCCGGCAAAGTGCCCGGCAAAGTGCCCGGCAAAGTGCCCGGCAAAGTGCCCGGCAAAGTGCCCGGCAAAGTGCCCGGCAAAGTGCCCGGCAAAGTGCCCGGCAAAGTGCCCGGCAAAGTGCCCGGCAAAGTGCCCGGCAAAGTGCCCGGCAAAGTGCCCGGCAAAGTGCCCGGCAAAGTGCCCGGCAAAGTGCCCGGCAAAGTGCCCGGCAAAGTGCCCGGCAAAGTGCCCGGCAAAGTGCCCGGCAAAGTGCCCGGCAAAGTGCCCGGCAAAGTGCCCGGCAAAGTGCCCGGCAAAGTGCCCGGCAAAGTGCCCGGCAAAGTGCCCGGCAAAGTGCCCGGCAAAGTGCCCGGCAAAGTGCCCGGCAAAGTGCCCGGCAAAGTGCCCGGCAAAGTGCCCGGCAAAGTGCCCGGCAAAGTGCCCGGCAAAGTGCCCGGCAAAGTGCCCGGCAAAGTGCCCGGCAAAGTGCCCGGCAAAGTGCCCGGCAAAGTGCCCGGCAAAGTGCCCGGCAAAGTGCCCGGCAAAGTGCCCGGCAAAGTGCCCGGCAAAGTGCCCGGCAAAGTGAGAAGTTTAAAGGCTGTGTGGTGCTCCAGGGAAGGGTGCCGCTTATGCCGTTGTAGAGCTCACCAACTCTCTTTAATTGCTTCAGCGCTTTCCAGCGACCACCATCGGACTTCTTTATACTTTGGGCACCCTAAAGAGCGAGTGATTGCGTTTTCTGCCTCAGAAACAATTGTGCTAGTCATCTTCTCAACCATCACATCAATGTTACCATGTGGGGGAGATTCAGCAGTGATAGTTGAGGCGAAAGCTCCCCACTTCTCCTTGATCAAAGCCAATTTGGGCAGGCGTCCATGTGCCTGACACTGGGGCAGTGACAGGAAGATGGGGAAGTGGTCACTACCACATAGGTCGTCATACGCTCTCCAGTGGATAGATGGGAGAAGTCCTGGGTTCCAAATTGATAAATAAATGGCCGAGTAACTAACATGAGGCACACTGAAATGTGTGGTGGCCCCAGTATTTAAGAGGCAGAGGTCGAATTGCGACAGTAAAATTTCGACATTTCTGCCTCAGCCAGTAATCTTGGTACCACCTGACAAGTGGTTATTGGCATTAAAATCTCCCAAAAGTAGGAAAGGTTTAGGGAGTTGATCAATCAGTGCAGCTAATGCATTCAAGGGTACTGCACCCTCTGGAGGAAGATATATATTACAGATAGTTATTTCCTGTGTCGTCCTTATTCTGACAGCCATAGCTTCAAGAGGGGTGTCACCACAGAATGAGTTTAGGACATAGACGCAAACTCCACCAGACAGTATTACAGTCGCTACGATTCTTTTAATATCCTTTATAGCCACTTTGTACAGGCGTCCACATTGCTGGGAACCAGGTTTTCCTGGAGGGCAATGCAGGTAGCAGGTGTAAAGCTTAACGGTCACCATAGCTCAGCCATCCGGTGGAAAAAACTGCCGCAATTCCACTGGAGGATGACATGAGACTGGGAAGCAACATTTAATGAGGCAGTTTACGTCTCATAGTCACCTGCTGCCACCGATTTATGGCCTGCACAGCCTATATCCGTAGTGTGAGGGTATGGCGAGATCTAGGTCCTAAGCAGATGCCGAAATTTTCCATCGCATCCTCAGTCACACAGCTTGTAGGTAGCGATGGTGTGGGTGCCACTGCAATTTCCTTGGCATTAGGAGTCTTCTTTTTGGAATTCTCTCGCTGCTCCTTGGGTTTCTCTGGCCGGGAGGACTTCACTGGCTCAGTCTCTGGGACTGAAGCCATATGACCAGCAGCTTTTGGGCTTTTCAGCCACTGGTGGGTGTCATCTTTCCCACTAGAAGAAAGCTGGGAAGGGAGTGACCCACAGGACCCCATCCTAGCGAAAGAAACTGAAGAAGACTTACACTTCTCTGGCTTAGAATTGGGGACAGATGTCCCCGATGGTTGGGGGGGTGGCGTGTTGCTCCTGAAGTAGGTGGTGCAGGATCAAAAGGGAAGAAAATTCTCCCACCATCGCAGGGGCAGGTGGTGTCTTCCGGCTCTGAGAGGTGACCTGGGTTGTCGGAGCTGATCGTGCCAGAACTGTTGTACTGGTGGCTTAAGACAATGCCATATGTACAGGAAGCAGGTGTTAAAATTTTCTCTCAGCCTCAGTGTAGGTCAGTTTGTCCATGGTCTTGTACTCCCTGACTTTCCTTTCTTTCCCACTCATCCTGCCCAGCCTTGGTTCATGGGAACAAAAACAGTCTTTTATTCATGGTCATAGCATCCCAGTTGTCAGCATCTTCACACTGTGAAACGATTAGCAGTCTATCAACAATGGCATCATGAATCATGGGTGTTTTGTAATATGGCATAGCGCAACCATCAGGTTTTGCATCCATTTCAATTTTTCTTTTTTTTTATGTTTCCTGTAACTCTCCATTGAAGGTACCACAAAATGTTCAATAATACTTTTTTTATATCAATGCTGAAATGGCACAAAGTACTTTTTATTCCAAGTTAAATCTCGTTTTCAGAAAAAGAGTAACTGTATTGAAAATTAAATTTACACAAATTCTTTAACTAGCACAAAAATACCAAAACTATACAATATTACTTTCATTTTGAATTGTGTGTGAGAATTTCACTTCAAACAGGTTCAGAGAAGTCTTAGAATAATGTGTTTTTTTTATTATAGTAACTGTGATTCAAAGAAACAAAGTGTTTACTTATGACAGCTGTGAGTTTGTAGAAGATTAACTCAATGACCATGTTAGGTTACACTAAAATGAACTCAGAGAAAAAATAATGTTTCCTGTTTTCCAAATCGAAACGGAACAGCCCATATGTGCCCCAGCCATTGGCAGAGCGGGGAAGTCACATGTGGTACACAGCTTAGTGTGGATGAGTGTGATGGGACAGAGTGTGGTGGTGGGGGGGGGGGGGGCAGAAAATGGAAGGACGAAATTGGAGAGAAAGTTTAAGTGAAGAGAATGAAATACAAGAAACAGGGCAGGGGTGGATATGTCTGTGTGCATGGCACAGGAGCAAGTGATGATTGAGGCTTGTGGGACAAAGGTATGATATAAGGCAACTCCCATGAACTTCAATCAGATAATCTGATATTGGAGACAATGGCAGTGGTGAAGTCAGAATGCTGGGAACCCATATGCTGTGGGTCATGAAGCCAGGTAGTAGCTGAGCATCTCTTTCTTGGCAGCACATTCTGCCTGTGGGTAGTCAATTGTGCTCTTCACTGCGATTTGAGATGGTCATCATGGATTACCAGTTCAGGTAAAATATCATACAGAAGTTACAGTAGAGCTGGAATACATTTTGATTTTATCGATGGCCCTGCCTCTGATAGGGTGAGATATGACTCTGAAGCATGGTAAATTCCTCTAAAGGAGCTGTAATATTATCAGTTGTGTTGCTGCGTATGGCTAGCCTTGCATTTGGTTCTTCCACAGGCAGATCATTGATGTGGAAAAGGACTGGGAGGAAGTATGGCATAACAATGGACCAGGTTACTTAATATGTCAGGTGGCAAATTTCCACTTTGGGAAAGAGAGAAGATGCCAGAGCCAAGACTAGGAATGCAGTTAAGTTGTCCTGTCTGTGGTAATACGGGGAACATTCCTTAACAAGTGACTGAAGGATTAGAGTCACGAGTGGTACACGAGATATGTTTGGGAGTAGAGTGCTCATCTGTCATGTCCTTACTAAGGTCTTCAGGACATAAAGAGGAATTGTGAGTCATTTCATGCTGAGTAAGAGGGGATGGCAGCTATCTAACTGAACATACTGTCAGTACAAGTAATCTGTAGTTCAGCAACATACAACACAATTCTGGAATTAAAAATTACCCTTGAGCAGTCTAATATGCCACACTACAAATCTTAATGGTGTACAAACTTTTGGTGGTATGAACTTGCAAAACATGCTCTGTAAGAATTCAGCACAGAACATTATATGATTATAGAGGAAAGAACTGCCAGTTATCACAGAAAAGCAGAGGCAATAATTACAATACAGAGAGGAGGGCCTAGTGCACAACAGGGAGATTTGGGTGGTCAGGGCACCTCAGTTCATGCAGTAGAGAGAGTTTTCGCAACTGTAATTTTGACACACATTCAAACAGCCCACTCTGAGCACTAGGAACTCTCAGGCATTCATCCTTCATGAAAGTTTAGTTTTTTTTTTTTTTGGTTTTAGGGCGCAAAACTGCTATGGTCATTAGCGCCCAGCCCGTGACTTAGCAAACAGTAAAAAACCGAAATTGAAAACCAGCAGCAATGGGAACAGAGTCATAAAATTGGAGAAACTAAAAGCAGAAGGAAGGCTTAAAAATCCACTACAGAAAGGGGTTGGTTGTCCCCAAAAAAAGCTTCAAATGACTGACGTCATTTTACTGGCACTAATAAACTGGAGAACGCGGTCGGCTGAGTGCGTGTCATCTGCTAAAATCGATGATAGATCAGGCGAAAGCTGTAGACGGGAGCGTAACGGATTAAAATAGGGGCATTCAATTAAAAGGTGTCTTACCGTCCACAGCTGAGAGCAGTGGGGACAGAGTGGGGGAGGATCGCCGCTTAAAAGATGTCGATGGCTAAAAAGACAGTGCCCTATCCGGAGTCTAGTTAAAATTACCTCCTCCCGAACGCGACGTCGGGAGGAAGAGGTCCAAGCGCAAGGAAGAGCTTTCACTTCCCGCAATTTATTATGGGGAAGTGTTGACCAATGCGCATACCATAAATGAACAACTCTGCGACATAAAACGCTCCGTAGATAGGTGAAGGGAATCGGCTGAATAGCTGGCCGAGGAAGAGAGACTGCAGCCTTGGCTGCAATATCGTCCGCCTCATTCCCATAGATACCAGCGTGTCCCGGGAGCCAGAGGAACGCCACCGAGATGCCCCCCACGTGGAGCAAGCGCAGACAGTCCTGAATCCGGTGGGCCAGAGGGTGCACAGGGTAAAGAGCTTGGATACTGAGGAGAGAGCCGAGAGAATCTGAGCAGATAACGTACTGTATCCGCTGATGGCGGTGGATGTAGTGGACAGCCTGGAGAACAGCGTAAAGCTCTGCAGCATAAACCGAACACTGGTCGGGAAGCCGAAAGTGATTTGGGGTGTCACCAACAATGTAGGCACTCCCTACACCTAACGATGTTTTCGAGCCATCGGTGTAAATAAATGTGGCATCCATCATTTGTGCACATAGAGCAGCAAATACCCGACGATAAACAAGTGAAGGGGTACCATCCTTGGGAAATCGACAAAGGTCTCGGAGCAGGCAGATCCGGGGACGGAGCCAAGGCGGTGCTGTACCCCAAGTTGTCAAGAAGGTTTTAGGAAAGCGGAAGGAAAGAGAATGGAGCAGTTGACGGAAGCGGACTCCCGGGGGTAGTAGGGAGGAGGGGCGGCCTGCATACCCTACATCAAAGGAGGCGTCAAAAAAAAGGTCATGGGCTGGATTAGCAGGCATGGAAGACAGATGGCTAGCATAACGACTCAGAAGGACTGCTCGCCGATTGGACAGCGGAGGTTCAGCGGTCTCAGCATAAAGGCTTTCCACAGGGCTGGTGTAAAAAGCTCCAGACACTAAACGTAATCCACGGTGGTGGATAGAGTCAAGACGCCGAAGAATAGACGGCCGAGCAGAGGAGTAGACTATGCTTCCATAATCCAATTTCGAGCGCACTAAGGCGCGATAGAGGCGGAGAAGGTCCACTCTGTCCGCTCCCCAGGAGGTACCATTCAGGACACGGAGGGTGTTAAGGGACCGCAGACAGCGAGCCGAAAGATAAGAAACGTGGGAGGACCAGCACAGTTTTCTGTCGAACATAAGACCCAAGAATTTAGCGACGTCTGAAAACAGAAGGTTGACAGGACCTAGATGTAAGGAGGGCGGAAGAAACTCCTTACGTCGCCAAAAATTAACACAAACGGTCTTACTGGGTGAGAAACGGAAGCCGGTTTCGATGCTCCACGAGTGGAGGCGATCGAGACATCCTTGAAGACGTCGTTCAAGAAGACTTGTCCGTTGGGAGCTGTAGTAGATCGCAAAATCGTCCACAAAGAGGGAGCTCGAGACATCAGGAAGGAGACAATCCATAATTGGATTGATGGCAATGGCAAACAGTACAACACTCAGCACGGAGCCCTGGGGTACCCCATTTTCTTGGGAGAAAGTACGGGAGAGAGTAGTGTTCACCCGCACCCTAAATGTGCGCTCCGCCATAAATATGCGCAGAAAAAGGGGCAGCCGGCCTCGAAAGCCCCAAGAGAACAGTGTGCGGAGGATGCCTGTCCTCAAACAGGTATCGTATGCTCTCTCCAGATCAAAAAATATTGCTACCGTTTGGCGTTTCCGGAGAAAATTGTTCATGATGGAGTGGAGAGAGCAACAAGGTGGTCAACTGCATAACGATGATTTCGGAATCCGCATTGGGCAGGTGTTAAAAGACTGCGGGATTCCAGCCACCAAGCTAAACGGTAATTCACCATACGCTCCAAAACCTTACAGACACTACTCGTGAGAGAAATGAGGCGATAGCTAGAGGGGAGATGTTTGTCCTTTCCCGGTTTCAGAACGGAAACGACGATAGCTTCCCGCCATCGTCTGGGAAAAGTACTGTCGATCCAAATTCGATTATAAAGGCGAAGGAGGTAACGCAGACTATGGGTTGATAAATGCAGCAACATTTGGACATGGATACCATACGGTCCTGGGGCGGAGGAGCGAGAAGAAGACAGGGCATGTTGGAGTTTCCGCATGGAGAAAACAGTATTGTAGCTTTCGCGATTTTGAGAGGAGAAAGCAAGATGTCGCACCTCCGCTGCACGTTTCTTCGGGAGAAACACTGGTGGGTAATTTGAAGAGCTCGAAATCTCAGCAAAGTGCTGACGCAATGAGTTAGAAATTGCGACGGTGTCCACTACGGTATCATGCGAGACTGTGAGCCCAGAGACCGGTGAGAAACTATTCGCGCCTGAGAACCGTCGAAGCCGTCTCCAAACTTCCGAAGAGGGAGTAAAGGTGTTAAATGAGTTAATAAAGAATTTCCAGCTTGCCTTCTTGCTATCGCGGATGACACGACAGCATCGTGCACGGAGCTGCTTATAGCGGATACAGTTGGCCAAAGTAGGATGGTGACGGAAAATGCGAAGAGCACGTCGTCGCTCACGTATTGCGTCACGGCATGCCCCGTTCCACCAAGGAACTGGGGGACGCCGGGGCAATTCAGAGCTGCGTGGTATTGAAGGTTCCGCAGCTGTAAGAATAACGTCAGTAATATGGGTGACCTCATCGTCGACGCTGGGAAAGTGACGGTCATCGAATGTCGCTAGAGACGAAAAAAGTGTCCAATCGGCTTGGGCAAACTTCCAGCGTCGCGGGCGCATATATGGCAGTTGAGGCTGCAGCCTAAGGACACATGGAAAGTGGTCATTCGAGTGTGTATCGTCAAGGGCGAACCATTCGAAGTGCCGAGCTAGCGGAACAGTACCGACCGCAAGGTCCAAATGAGATAAATTTATCGTGGAGGCAGACAAAAAAGTGGGGACCCCAGTGTTGAGCCAAACTAGATCCGCTTGGTGGAAGACGTCTAGCAATAGTGAGCCACATGGACAAGGATGTGGAGATCCCCAAAGCGGGTGGTTGGCATTGAAGTCCCCAACCAGCAAATAGGGGGGTGGAAGCTGACCAAGAAAATGAAGGAGATCAGCTCGTGCCATTGGTGTGGACGATGGAATGCATACAGTACGAAGAGAGAACGTGTATCCGGAAAGGGAAAGACGGACGGCGACAGCTTGGAAGGAAGTGTTTAAATGGATTGGGTGATAATGGAGAGTATCATGGAGAAGAATCGTGAGTCCTCCATGGGCTGGAGTGCCTTCAACAGAGGGGAGGTCATATAGGACGGACTGAAAATGAGGGAGAACAAAGCGGTCATGGGGACGCAGCTTTGTTTCCTGAAGACAGAAGATGACCGGCGAGCAGGATCGTAAGAGGATCGACAATTCATCCAGATTGGTTCGAATGCCGCGGATATTTCAGTGGATAATGGACATAGGGTGAACAGAAAATGGAGGAATGTGACCGAGGGTGCTGTCAACTCAACGACTGCTCAGAGCTTGCGACCGACAACATGGAATGGCATTCAGCCGAAGGTGGAAGATCCTGATCCATAGGTTGGTCAGGAGCAGCTCCTGCCACCAGCGATCGGCCGGTTGACCGTCCACCAGCAGTGCGCCTCGGCGACACAGAAGACGGCCGAGGGCGACTTCCGCCAGGTGGTGCTGTAGATGGGACACGCCTTGGCGGAGAAGGAGAGGAACTGGGTTTCTTTGTAGCCTTCTTGGAAGTATGATGTTTAGAGGAAGGAGGAACCGATGGTTGCGAAGTTGCCGTACGTAAAAACTCTTCACGAGTATGCTCTTTTTTCGAAGTCTTGGTGTCTGGCTTTTGGGCTCGAGATTTAGCAGAACTCGACGAAGGGTGAACCAGAGAGTGGGCAGGCGAAAGTGGTGAGGTTGAACGGGCGATCTTTGCGCTGGCCGATCTGACGACCGTGGCACTAAAGGCGAGGTCTCAAGTCTGCGTGGCCGCCTCCTTTGTGGGCCAAGGAGAAGCAAGGACAGTGCTGTATTTTCCTGTCTGAGGCACGGTGGGCTGGTGACAGGCGAATAATTTTCGAGCAGCAAAAGTCGATACCTTTTCCTTCACTCTGATTTCCTGGATGAGCTTTTCTTCTTTAAAAATGGGGCAATCTCGAGAGGAAGCAGCGTGGTCACCCATACAGTTGATGCAGCGAGGGGATGGAGGTGGACAAGCACCCTCATGGGCATCCTTACCACACGTAACACATTTGGCTGGATTGGAACTGGACTGGCTGGTGTGATTGAACCGCTGACATCGATAGCAACGCGTAGTGTTTGGGACGTAAGGGCGAACGGAAATTATCTCATAGCCTGCTTTGATTTCGATGGGAGTTGAACTTTGTCAAATGTCAAGAAGACAGTGCGGGTTGGAATGAAGTTCGTGTCAACCCTTTTCATAACTCTATGAACAGCCATTACGCCCTGGCCAGAAAGGTAGTGCTGAATTTCTTCATCAGACAATCCATCGAGGGAGCGTGTATAAACGACTCCATGCGAGGAATTTAAGGTACGGTGCGGTTCCACCCGGACAGGGAATGTGTGGAGCAGAGAAGTATGCAGCAATTTTTGTGCCTTTAGGGCACTTACTGTTTCTAACAACAGGGTGCCATTCCGTAACCTGGAACTAGACTTTACAGGACCTGCAATTGCGTTGACACCTTTCTGAATAATGAAAGGGTTGACCGTGGAGAAGTCGTGACCTTCGTCAGACCGAGAAACAACAAGGAACTGTGGCAACGATTGAAGAACTGTCTGTGGCTGAGACTCAGTGAACTTACACTTGTGAGCAGACATAGTGAAAGGTGAGGAAACCATTGCAGAAGAATCCCCCATGATTACCGGCGTCACCGATGGTGCGCTCCTCCCTCGTGGGGGCCCTCACTGAGGGCACTCCCGCCTTAGGTGGTTGTTCACACCTCAGGTCACACCTCCCGACAAACGGACGGAGGGGCCAATCGGCACTTTCGGTAGGTATCAGTTCGGGTAATTACCCCTCACCGGGCCTGGCCGTTTCCAGGGGGTACGTATGTGTCCTACCTGTCTACCCGGGGCGGGGAATTACGCGTTAATCCGTCACCGGCTACGCATGGAAGTGCGTGGGTCGGCCTTCAGACATGCACAGGGAGGAAAAAAGGGAAAGGAAAGAAGAGGGGTCTCAAACGCCTCAGTGGAGGAAAGGGCAAAGAGAAGAGGGAAGGAAAAGAGGACAAAGACGTGCAAGTGTAGAAAGCAAGGAATGTGTAACAGTTTCGAGCGTCCGTCTCCGGACGTAGGCACAAACCATACTCCCAGAGGGGGAGAAAGGGAAGGAAAGAGCCAGAGGTGGGGGGGGGGGACGAAGATGGGGGGGGACGAAGATGGGGGATGGGGAAGGATGCGGAAAGGGAAGGTATGCAGCCCGGAAAGGAAGAAAGGCCACATTAGCTCGGGGTCCCGTGCTCGCTACACACGTATCCACAAAAGAGTTGTGGACCCCCTGGGGGGAAGGTTACAGTTGTCATTCTGACACAGGAAGCTGAACACTGGTTATTAGGTAAGTTGGTGTGTGACATGAGCAGCCAGTCCCATTCTGAGGACAAAAACCAGCAAAACGACTGCCCACTGAACTGCAAAAGTTGGCAATGAAAAGCTGTGTGTTGAGGTGACAGTAGATATGATGGATCTTCTTCCAGGATATATCACACTTGGCTGCAAAATTCCCATTTCAAAAAATTTTCTTTGACAAATAATTGAGTCCTCTGATGTCTTCCACATGAATCGAAGCTTTTTCTTCGGAACTGAGCCTCTGGGTTATATGTAACTCAAGGCAGTGATTTGGGTCACTGGTGCGGTGAGTTATTTTTGGAAAAGTTAAATTTAATTCGAGTGTCAAGAATACAATGAAAAGGAAAATTTGATCTGGAAAGAATCATTGTCCACTTACCAATAAAAAGATGAGGGAAATAAGTACTGGTGTCAGTGGTGTTGAGTAAGAGCTTACATTATTAAAACTGAATGAAGCTCCAGGCCCAGTGGAATCCATTGATGATACTATACTGAATTTGGAGCTGAATTAGCCCCTCTTTACTATCATCATAGACACGAGGAAGAAAAAACAGTGCCCAGAAGTCTATGTCACACCTGTCTAGAAGAAGGGTAGTAGAATTGGTCCACAAAACTTATGTCCAATATTCATGACATTGATTTGTTGTAGAATGTTAAAACATATCCTCAGCTCAAATATAATGAGGTACCCTTAGCAGAATGATCTCCATGCCAATCACACACATTCTGATAACACTCACCTGAACCTTAACTTGCATCTGTTTGTTACCAAAGTACAATCATTAGGAGATATCATGCAAAAGATTTGACTGGATTAACTTCTTTTGAAGGGAGGACATGGCTTGTGTCATGAACAGATGTTGAGGTAACTTTGGGTGTGGCACAGGGAAGTTAGTTGGGGCTCTATGTTTTTATATTAATGACCTTGTAGACGTTACTAGCAGTGATCTCCCATTTTTTGCAGGTGATACATTTAGCTGTAACATGACAAATGTCATGGGATTACTCCTACTGTTGCGTCACACTTACTTTGTCTGGTATAGTGCAGCAACTTGACATAGCATCATGTAACGAGTCATTAGAAACCCCTGCAGAAATATTGAGCCATGTTTCTTCTATAGCCATCCATAAATCTAAGTGTTGCCACAGCAAGATTTTAGGCATGAAATGACGTCTCTATGCCCCATAAATGTTCAATGGGGTTCATGTCTGACAATATGGGTGGAAAAATCCTTCATTAAAATTGACCAAAATGTTTAACATGGCACACTGTCATCCATAAAAATTCTATTATTGTATTGGAATATGCAGTCCATAAATGACTGCAGATGGTCTCCAAGTAGCCAAACAAAACCATCTCCAATCAATAATCGGTTCAGTTGGACCAGAGAACCCATTCCACTATTATGGAGCCACCATCAGCTTTCACAGTTCCTAGTTGACAACTTGGATCCATGGATTTGTGGAGTCTGCATCACATAATAATCCTACCATATGCTATTACCAACTGAATTCTGGACTCATCTGACCAGGCCACAGTTTTCCTGGTCACTAGCCCAGGAGGGGTGCTGCAGGCCACACCATGCTGTTAGCAAACATGTCCTAATCAGTAATCTGCTGGCATAGCTAATTAATGTCCTAATGGATGCATTTGTCACACATCCCACATTGATTTCTGCAGTTATTTCACACAGTGTTGCCTGTGTCAGCAATGACAACTCTGTGCTGCTCTCTCATCAAGTGAAGGCTGTTTGCCATGTTGTCCATGGTGCAAGATAAAGCCTGAAACCTGGTATTTAAGCATGCTCTTGACGCTATCATTTAATACTGAATCCCTAAATGATTTCCAAAATGGAATGACTCGCATGTCTAGCTCCAACTGCAATCAGTGTTTGAAGTCTCTTACTGTCATGCTCACAATCATGCCTTATACCATTTCACATGAACCTCTTGAGCAAAAACGACAGTTCAGCTCAGCTCAGCCAATGCACTGGCCTTTTATACCCTGCATAAGCAATACTACCACCACCTATATAAGTGCATATCACTATCCCATGAACTGTCACCTCATTGTAATTAAGTACAGTGTGACATAAGTGACAATCTTCAGTTTCATCATGTCAAGATTTAGAGCTGGTGCAAAAAAATGGCATCTTGTTTTAAATGTTGAGAAATGAAATACTGAGCACTTCACTTCACAAAATGAAAAACTTAACGTTCTATGACTATCACATCAATAGTCAGAATTTCTGTTGTGAGTAACGCTGCTAGCAGATTTCAGGTTATGGGTAGTATACTAGGGAAATGCAATCAGTCTACAAAGGAGATTGCTGGCAAATCACTCTTTTAACCCACGCAAGAATATTACTGATGTGTATGGGACCCACATCACTTAGGGCCAACAGGTGATACTGAACGTGTACAGAGACTAGTGGCACAAATAGTCACAGGTTTGTTTAATCTGTGGGAGTGTCACAGAGATGCTGACAAAACTGAAGTAGCAGACTCTTGAAGATGGACAAATTATCCTAAGAAAGCTTACTTATGAAGTATAAGGAACTGGATTCAAATGTACTACAACCACTTGATGTATTGCTCCCACAGGGATTGCAAGGAGAAGGTTAAATTGATTAAAGCATGCATGGAGACATGCAAACAATTATTCTTCTTGCACTCTGTATGTGAATCAAACAAGTAAAAACCCTAATAACTGGTACAATGGGATGCACCGTCTGCCATGAACTTCACAGTTGCTCGCAGAGTATAGATTTAGATGTAGTGTGTAGATAGTGTTATTAGATGGGCAAATCAACAAGGAATGGTGTCAAGTAACCACCAGCAAATATATAGACTACCAAGGGTGACTTTAGATGAACAAAGTATTAAATGCCAAACATGAAAGTGAATTTTTGTGCTCTAGAAAATTCCTTGAAGGCAGGCAGTCACTAAATGAAATGCCCAATATGGACTTTTTACAACGTTTATGCTTGTTTCTTTCTCAGACAGTAGTTGAATTATCAAGTGGGTGGCAGGAGACATGTATGTAATGGAGAATCACAATCTGGAAAACCAAATTTTACACAATTCTCACAACAAACAGATTGCAGTGGGATGTAAACAGCTTACCTGCATCATCAGATCTCCTCCTCTTTCTTCGAAAATCTGATGAATCAGAAAACCACCTTTCCTGGAAGAACAAAAGTTCGGCACTTTAATAAATGTAAATGAACAAAATTTGAGTGCAAATCACTATCAGAAATATTGCAATACATCTACATTTATACTCTGCAAACCACTTGATTTTAACAGTAGAGGTGACATATCATACTATTTATTAGGGTTATGAGAGAAGATTAACTGTCACCATACAGATGTGGTGTCAAACAATAGACAGCAAGCCAAGACAGTGTTTGGACAGTATACACTGTGTTCTTTCGTCTGCCTCTACCTTCCCACTTCATTTCCATTCCCCAACACCACTGACACTAGCTGGAAGAGGCCCTTTGACATGAGTGTAAAAAGGAACTATCTGTCTCCACATTCCATAGGTTAGCACACTTGGTTCAAGCAAATCGGAGTGTAGTACTAAAAGACAAATTTATTACTTGCCCATTGGATAGTAGGCACTTCTGTGATAATTGTTGCAGAGCTTAAGAAGGTGACTTTAATGAAAAATCTGTATGAGCATTTAATCATATGATAAATTGATGCACTAAGTAAATGAACCATGAAATTTTGGAAGGAGACTCATCAAACCAAGTAAAAGTAGCCCCTGGCTTGCACAAAAGGAGTGTTGGAACCCTCATCATTCTTGTTTTATGTTAGCAAGCTGACCAACAGTACAAATAGCAACCTCAGACTTTTCACAGATGACACTTAATAATTAATTATTGTCAGGAAATAAGTTGCAGGAATAAGCAACCGGATGTGGAAAAAAATCCAAGTGTAGCAGACTGGTACCAATATTTGATGTACAGAAAGGTAAAACTAAGCATCTCAAAAAATAAGAAAGTACCCTACCCTATTACTACATTATCAATGATTCAATATTATAATCAATAAACTGAGGCAATAATTTGTAGGGATACAAATTGTATTAGCTCCATCACAGGTGGATGACTCCAATTCATGCATATGGCCAATCTTAGGTAACTGTTGAAGTATGAGGGACCAGGCCATTTGTTCAGCTGATTCTCAATGTATACAAAGAAGGATGGCACATATGGTCACAGATTTCCTTGACTGATGAGAGCCATACTATTCAAAAGATAGATACAAATTATTCCACAAAAGTCAACTTCTGAAAGTACAAGAACCAGTATTAGGGAATAACCTAGAAATATTCTTCAGCCTCATCCTTGTATCTGCCTTAGGAACTCCAAAAACAAAATTGGACTATTTACTGTACACGTGGAAGCATTTATGCATTCATTCATTATTCCTCACTCCATGCACAACTACAATAAGGAGAATTTCTAAAACATGGTAATGTGCAAAGTGCCCCCTGCTATACACTTCACAGTCATTTGAGGAGTATGTATGCAAATGTAGACACATATTTTCCATCCTCAATACTTAAATGCATTTCACTCACAAGAATAATGATAGTTCCACAGTACTCGCTATATGGCAAGTATGAACTGTAAGATCGAGCAGTTTCTCTATTTTAAACCTTAAATGCATGAACTTTTTATTTTTACTGAACAATTGCAATGTTTGTATTAACATCTAGAAAAAGAGTAAAAAGTTATTTCAAAATTTGATGCAGTTACAAATTAATGTTTTGTAGCTGATGAACTATGTAATGCATTTATCAGTTTACTAACATGCTACAGTGGCAACCTTGCATCGACTAGTTCCAGTAATTGAGATCCAATGTGTAAGTGAGAATTTTGTATACATGCACATACAGGATTTTCTTAACAGATATTAAAGAAAGGGAAACAAATAGTATCCAAGTCTCAGGAGATTATGAATAGCAAAACAATTTATTTAAATAAAGGACAAATTAATTCAAAATTTTTCAACCCATTTTGGGACTAAGAATTATGTCCTACTGCATTTGAAATGACTTAAAGCAATTTTTATTTTTGTTGAAACACAATGTAACTACACACTTCAAAATAAACCCTGGTAAATCCACTACATCCAGGAAAATTACATCTCTGGCTTACTTCCAATTAACACACATGATTGTGTCTTACATCATTGGTAGCACATGAGCTGTTGGTTTTTTGTCATCAGTCTACTGACTGGTTTGATACAGCCCGCCACGAATTCCTTTCCTGTGCTACTGTGCTAACCTCTTCATCTCAGAGTAGCACTTGGAACCTACGTCCTCAATTGTTTGCTTGACGTATTCCAATCTCTGTCTTCCTCTACAGTTTTTGCCCTCTACAGCTCCCTCTGGTACCATGAAAGTCATTCCCTCATGTCTTAGCAGATGTCCTATCATCCTGTCCCTTCTCCTTGTCAATGTTTTCCACATATTACTTTCCTCTCCGATTCTGCGTAGAACCTCCTCATTCCTTACCTTATCAGTCCACCTAATTTTCAACATTCGTCTATTGCACCACATCTCAAATGCTTCAATTCTCTTCTGTTCCAGTTTTCCCACAGTCCATGTTTCACTACCATACAATGCTGTACTCCAGACGTACATCCTCAGAAATTTCTTCCTCAAATTAAGGCCGGTATTTGATATTAGTAGACGTCTCTTGGTCAGAAATGTCTTTTTTGCCATAGCGAGTCTGCTTTTGATGTCCTCTTTGTTCCGTCCGTCATTGGTTATTTTACTGCCTAGGTAGCAGAATTCCTTAACTTCATTGACTTCGTGACCATCAATCCTGATGTTAAGTTTCTCGCTGTTCTCATTTCTACTACTTCTCATTACCTTCGTCTTTCTCCAATTTACTCTCAAACCATACTGTGTACTCATTAGACTGTTCATTCCGTTCAGCAGATCATTTAATTCTTCTTCACTTTCACTCAGGATAGCAATGTCATCAGCGAATCGTATCATTGATATCCTTTCACCTTGTATTTTAATTCCACTCCTGAACCTTTTGTTTTTATTTCCATCATTGCTTCCTCAATGTACAGATTGAAGAATAGGGGCGAAAGGCTACAGCCTTGTCTTACACTCTTCTTAATATGAGCACTTCGTTCTTGATCATCCACTCTTATTATTCCCTCTTGGTTGTTGTACATATTGTATATGACCCGTCTCTCCCTATAGCTTACCCCTACTTTTTTCAGAATCTCGAACAGCTTGCACCATTTTATATTGTCGAACGCTTTTTCCAGGTCGACAAATCCTATGGAAGTGTCTTGATTTTTCTTTAGCCTTGCTTCCATTATTAGCCGTACCGTCAGAATTGCCTCTCTCGTCCCTTTACTTTTCCTAAAGCCAAACTGATTGTCACCTTGCGCATTCTCAATTTTCTTTTCCATTCTTCTGTATATTAATCTTGTAAGCAGCTTCGATGCATGAGCTGTTAAGCTGATCGTGCGATAATTCTCGCACTTGTCAGCTCTTGCCGTCTTCAGAATTGTGTGGATGATGCTTTTCCGAAAGTCAGATGGTATGTCACCAGACTCATATATTCTACTCACCAACATGAATAGTCGTTTTGTTGCCACTTCCACCAATGATTTTAGAAATTCTTATGTAATGTTATTTATCCCTTCTGCCTTATTTGACCGTAAGTCCTCCAAAGCTCTTTTAAATTCCGATTCTAATACTGGATCCCCTATCTCTTCTAAATCGACTCCCGTTTCTTCTTCTATCACATCAGGCAAATCTTCACCCTCATAGAGGCATTCAATGTATTCTTTCCACCTATCTGCTCTCTCCTCTGCATTTAACTGTGGAATTCCCATTGCACTCTTAATGTTACCACCGTTGCTTTTAATGTCACCAAAGGTTTTCCTCAGCGACTTGTATTTCTGTATTCCTGATTTTCCCGGAACATGTTTGTACTTCATCCTTTCATCAATCAACTGAAGTATTTCTTCTGTTACCCATAGTTTCTTCACAGCTACCTTCTTTGTACCTATGTTTTCCTTCCCAACTTCTGTGATGGCCCTTTTTAGAGATATCCATTCCTGTTCAACTGTACTGCCTACTGCGCTATTCCTTATTGCTGTATCTATAGCGTTAGAGAACTTCAAACGTATATCGTCATTCCTTAGTACTTCCATATCCCACTTCTTTGCATATTGACTAATGTCTTAAACTTCAGCCTACTCTTCATCACTACTATATTTTGCTCCTGGGTACACCTTACAATCCAGTATCTGATTTCGGAATCTCTGTCTGACCATGATGAATCTAATTGAAATCTTCCCGTATCTCCCGGCCTTTTCCAAGTATACCTCCTCCTCTTGTGATTCATGAACAGGGTATTCACTATTACTAGCTGAAACTTGTTACAGAACTCAATTAGTCTTTCTCCTCTTTCATTCCTTGTTCCAAGCCCATATTCTCCTGTAACCTTTTCTTCTACTCCTTCCCCTATAACTGCATTCCAGTCGCCCTTGACTATTAGATTTTCGTCCCCCTTTACATACTGCATTACCCTTTCAATATCCTCATACACTTTCTCTATCTGTTCATCTTTAGCTTGCGACGTCGGCATGTATACCTGAACTATCGTTGTCGGTGTTGGTCTGCTGTCGATTCTGATTAGAACAACCCGGTCACTGAACTGTTCACAGTAAAACACCCTCTGCCCTACCTTCCTATTCATAACGAATCCTACACCTGTTATACCATTTTCTTCTGCTGTTGATATTACCTGATACTCATCTGACCAGAAATCCTTGTCTTCCTTCCACTTCACTGACCCCTACTATATCTAGATTGAGCCTTTGCATTTCCCTTTTCAAATTTTTTAGTTTCCCTACCACGTTCAAGCTTCTGACATTCCACGCCCCGACTCGAAGAACGTTATCCTTTTGTTGATTATTCCATCTTTTTCTCATGGTAACCTCCCCCTTGGCAGTCCCCTCCCGGAGATCTGAATGGGGGACTATTCCGGAATCTTTTGCCAATGGAGAGATCATCATGACACTTCTTCAATTACAGGCCAC
Source organism: Schistocerca nitens (assembly GCF_023898315.1). NCBI lineage: Eukaryota > Metazoa > Arthropoda > Insecta > Orthoptera > Acrididae > Schistocerca > Schistocerca nitens. The sequence continues at coordinate 624,287,111 of NC_064620.1, read as the reverse complement.
ATGTCCTGTGGATACACGTTACGTGTGTGTAATGCAGTGGTTTCCATTGCCTTCTGCATCCTCATGTCGTTTATCATTGCTGATTCTTCCGCCTTTAGGGGCAATTTCCCACCCTTAGGACAAGAGAGTGCTCTGAACCTCTATCCGTTCCTCCGCCCTCTTTGACAAGGCCGTTGGCAGAATGAGGCTGACTTCTTATGCCGGAAGGCTTCAGCCGCCAATGCTGATTATTTATCAAAATTTAGGCAGTGGCGGGGATCAAACCCGGGACCGAAGAAGTTTTGATTATGAATCAAAGACGCTGCCCCTAGACCACGGTTCTATCCTATTGTTGGTAATCTACTCTTAATTGCTTAGATTTTTCTTGTACTTCATTGCCTTATCTCCGTCATTTTGGTGCATTGGTACCTATCCGGCACAAGCATTCGGCAACCTCCATACAAAATTTGCTTCCACTCTGTGACAGAGCTGGAAGACCCCAAGACTCAAGGAGCCAACACAATTGCCAGCTCACCTCTGCATTCAAGCAAATTACAGAGAACATTGGTGAAACTAATTGGGCTATAACTGTCCCATCTCTATACGGTGCTTACTCAGTTTCAGTACTGGGAAGATAATGCTTTCTCACTATTGTGATGGAACTCACCCTTGCATATATACAGTTTAAGATGCAAGGTTATGATGCTGACAATAAGCTGATAGGTTATTATTTGGTTGTGCATGCAGTCTGGCCCTCGGGCTGTGTCAGGACAGTGGGCTAGGACACTAACTCCCACTTGCTGAATGGAGCATTATATGGCTCCAGGTGGAAGACAGCGAAAGATAATTGCTTTTGCCACTCACTCCTTTGGGACACTAAAGCTGGTTGGTAATTATTTGATGCAGAGGCTTGGACATAAAGCAGAGCAAGATTTTCAATGGTGGTGTCTGGGTCATTGTAGACAGTGTCATTCAAGTTAATGCAGTCACACCTGCAGATGTCGTATCCACGGAGATGTGTGACCTTACCCCAAACCTGCTGCAGAGATGCTCCTGGTCTCGTGGTTAAAGATGCTTGTTTCTGTTTTATTATGTGGTGGGCTTGGGCATGGACCCATTTAAAGGCAATAAGGTGCTCCATAGATGAGTGCTGGTTATGGCACTAGAGAGCCTGTCTATGACCTCTAATGGCGTCCAATTTTTGTTGACCACCAAGGTATAGTCTTCCTTTGGGGAAGGTCCGATGACAGGAGAGCACCAAATCTGCTGCCGAAAGAATGAGTGGAGTTGTACTCTGGACTGCCTCACTGACATCTCCACACAACAGGGAGCTGACGGTGGCAGCAAATGTTAAAGCACCCCAGTTGACACTTAAGACCCCATCTGGGCAGGCATACATGGGAGTGATACTGAGTGAAGTACAGGAGGATTGTGAAGTGATCCCCACCATACAGGTCACAGGTCATCATTGACCCTCCAGGAGGGGGAGAGAGAGAGAGAGAGAGAGAGAGAGAGAGAGAGAGAGAGAGAGAGAGAGAGAGAGAGAGAGAGAGATGGATGGATGGATGGATGGATGGAGACAAGGGCTGCAAATGCAAAAGGCAACTGCTGAGGAAGTTCCACAGATCAAGCAGAAGTTTGTGGGGGAATCAATATTCAAGAGGCAAAGGTCAAGATGTGCTGGTAAATCTATAAGGTTTGATTGTAGTTCCACCCCTACCCCTCCCCTCCCACATAGATAGTACAGAGGTTACCAGTCCTCCAGCATGTCTCTTAGGTTTTCTCCAAATCGAAAAACAAAGCCACAATCTGGAATTTCTGCATAAGACCATTCATGGCATGGGTCAACAAAGTGACTACATGGTCAACTGCAGAGTGGAGCACTCAAAATCCACACTGTGCTGTGGTTAGTTCTGAGACTTGAGCCGCCATACCAGCTGGGCATCAACTGTACATTCCATCACCTTGCAAACACAGCTTGTGAGAGAAAGAGGACGGTAGCTAGAAGTAAGGTGTTTGTCCATACCTGGCTTAGATATAGGTACAACAGTGACTTCATGCCAGTGTCTGAGAAACTTGCCCTCTGCCCAGATGCTGTTGTATGTATGAAGCAGAGGGTGCTTGCCCACATGAGAGAGGTGCTGCAGCAGCAGCTGAACATGAACAGTGTCTGACCCTGGGGCGGAGCATGATCTAGCTCCCTCACAGGAAAGGCATCATTGTAGCACTCACGATTCTGAGAAGACAAGGGGAACATCCGACCCTCCTGCATTCATTTCCGATGGATAAACACAGGAGGATAGTGGGTAGAGCTGAAAATCTCCGCGAAATGGTGGCCCAAGTTTATGGGGGTGGTAATAGGTTCCACAATGACATCATTTGCTACTGTCAGGTAGGAAATTGGGGAATGGATCTTGGTCCCAGAAAGCTGTCAGAGGTTGGTCCACATGGCAGAAGAAGGAGTGGAACTGTTAAAACAACTACTGAATGAAATCCGGCTAGCTTTTTGCTACCCTGAAGAACAACTACACTATGCACACAACTGTTTATAATTAATGAAGTTTACCGTTGTATAAGGACATTTAAAAACCTGTAGAGTACATCTCCATGCATCACAGAATGCCTAAGACTGCCAAGGGACAGGCACATGGCGTGGTAAAGAGGAAATGTGAGGAATGGAATGTTCTGCAGTGGTAAGAATAACATTTGTAAGATATTCATCTGGTCATCACAACTGGGGAAATGTTTTTCATCAATTCACCAGGGAGGAGTAAAGCAGACTGTTGACCATAGTAAGCTACCATTTGGGTGTGTACTTGGGTGGGGTAGAAGTCAGCAAACATATAGCACATGGGAAATGGTTGCTTGAGTATGTGTCAGAGTGAATGGGCCACTTGAGACAATGAACAAGCTGGGTGGTGCAGAAGGACAGGTCCAAATTGGAACAGATATGTGTGGAGTCCAAAAGGAATGTGAGCCTCCTGTGTTAAGGCACAAACAAGTAAATTCATTAAGAAGGTCAGCCAAGAGGGCACCTCTCTGACAGGCTCTGGGAGAACCTGAAAGGGAATGGTGTGCACTGAAGTCACCCATCAACAGCAAGTGTTGAGGCAACTGCCCAATAAGCTGGAAGAAATCTGCCCTGGTGACATTGGATAATGGAGGAATGTAAATGTCACTAAGGGAAAAGGGTAAGTGCCGACATCAGGAGAGAAGATCAAAATACACCGGGAAGAAATGTAGAAACTCAAAGTGGTCATGAGGATGCAATTTTGTTTCTTGAAAGAGAACAAGTAGATGCTGTGATTCTAAAAGCAGCTGTAAATCCTTTGTTGGATTGAAGGTAGTCATGAGGAAAAATGAAGTGTTGTCACCCCAGTGGCTGCCGAGAGCCAGCCTGCAAAGACACGCTGTGACAGGGCACAGAAGCTGAAGGCTCCTGCTCCATGAGGTTCACAGAAGCATCGGCTTTCTTCTGCTGTCGGCCTGTGGAGTCCAACGCAGAAAAATGTTTGGTGGTGTACACCGGCGACACAGATGTCGGCTAGAAGGGGGTATCATGTGGTGACACCAGTGAAGAGGATCTTCAGGTCATGAACGAGACCATTCACCTTTGTTTGACTTCCTTGAGTTTTCCGGTGAGTCAAGGAAGATTCAGATACTGGTTGGCTGGAGAGACATAGGAAGTCTTTAAGAGTATTCCTTATGCCCTTTCTGGCCGGCTTTTTTGTTTTTTTGTTTTTTGTTATGGTTTTAGGACGCAAAACTGCAACAGTCATTAGCGCCCAGTCTGTGACTTAGGAAAAGGTACAAAAACGAAACTGGAAACCAGCAGCAATGGGAACGAAACTCAAAAAACTGAAAACTAAAAACAGAAGGAAAGCTTAAAAAACCACTACAGAAGGGGGTTGGTTGTCCCCAAATAGAGCTTCAAATGACTGACGTCATGTCACTGGCACTAATAAACTCAAGAACGCGATCGGCTGAGCGCGTGTCATCTGCTAAAATAGAAAATATATCAGGTGACAGCTGTAGACTGGCGCGTAACGGAGTAAAATACGGGCAGTCAAGTAAAAGGTGTCTTACCGTCCACAGCTGAGAGCAGTGGGGACAGAGTGGGGGAGGATCGCCGCTTAAAAGGTGTCTATGGCTAAAAAGACAGTGCCCTATCCGAAGTCTAGTTAAAATTACCTCCTCCCGACGCCGCGTTCGGGACGAAGAGGTCCAAGCACAAGGAAGAGCTTTCACGTCCCGCAATTTATTATGGGGAAGTGTCGACCAATGCGTGTGCCATGAAAGAGCAACACGACGACATAAAACACTCTGTAGATCGGCGAAGGGAATCATGCGAATAGCTGGCCAAAGGAGAGAGACTGCAGCCTTGGCCGCTATATCGGCCGCCTCGTTTCCACAGATACTAAAATGTCCTGGGACCCAGACGAACGCCACAGAGACGCCCCCCAAGTGGAGCAAGTGGAGGCAGTCCTGAATCCGGTGGACCAGTGGGTGGACAGGGTAGAGAGCTTGGAGACTGAGGAGAGAGCTGAAAGAATCTGAACAGAAAACATACTGTATCTGCTGATGGCGACTGATGTATTGGACAGCCTGGAGAACAGCGCAAAGCTCCGCAGTATAAACCAAACACTGGTCGGGAAGCCGAAATCGATTTGGGGTGTCGCCAACAATATAGGCACTCCCTACACGAAACGACGTTTTTGAGCCATCAGTGAAAATAAATTTGTGCACATAGAGCAGCAAATGCTCGACGATAAACAAGTGAAGGGGTACCATCCTTGGGAAACTGACTAAGGTCACGGAGCAGGCAGGTCCAGGGACGGAGCCAAGGTGGTGCTGTACCCCAAGTTCTCAAGAAAGTTTTAGGAAAGCCGACGGAAAGAGAATGGAGCAGTTGATGGAAGCGAATTCCCGGTGGTAGTAGGGAGGAAGGGTGGCCTGCATACCCTAAATCCAAGAAGCTGTCGAAAAAAATGTCATGGGCTGGATTAGCAGGCTTGGAAGACAGATGGCTAGCATAACGACTCAGAAGGACAGCCCGCCGATTGGACAGCGAGGGTTCAGCAGTCTCAGCATAAAGGCTTTCCACAGGGCTGGTGTAAAAAGCTCCAGCCGCTAAAAGTAATCCACGGTGGTGGATAGAGACGCCGAAGAATAGACGGCCGAGCGGAGGAGTAAACTATGCTTCCATAGTCCAATTTCGAGCACACTAAGGCGCGATAGAGGCGGAAAAGGACCACTCGGTGCGCTCCCCAGGAGGTACCATTCTGGACACGGAGGGTGTTGAGGCATCGCAGACAGCGAGCCAAAAGATAGGAAACGTGGGAGGACCAACACAGTTTTCTGTCAAACATAAGACCCAAGAATTTAGCGACGTCGGAAAACGGAAGGCTATCAGGTCCTAGATGTAAGGAAGGTGGAATACACACCGTACGACGCCAAAAATTAACACAAACGGTCTTACTCTGAGAAAAGCGGAAGCCTGTTTCGCTGCTCCAAGAGTGGAGGCAATTGGGATATCCTTGGAAACGTCGTTCAAGAAGGCTGGTCCGTTGAGAGCTGTAGTAGATCGCAAAATCGTCCACAAATAGGGAGCCCGAGACATCAGAAAGCAGAAAATTCATAATTGGATTTATGGCAATGGCAAACAGTACAACACTTAGCACAGAGTCCTGGGGTACCCAATTTTCTTGGGAGAAAGTACGGGAGAGAGTAGTGTTCACCCGCACTCTTAATGTGCGCTCTGCCATAAATGCGCGAAGAAAAAGGGGCAGCCGACCTCGAAAGCTCCAAGAGAACAGTGTGCGGATGATGCCTGTCCTCCAACAGGTACCGTATGCTCTCTCCAGATAAAAAAATATTGCTACTGTTTGGCGTTTCTGGAGAAAATTGTTCATGATATAAGTGGAGAGAGCAACAAGATGGTCAACTGCAGAACGATGCTTTCGGAAACCGCATTGGGCAGGTGTTAAAAGACTGCGGGATTCCAGCCACCAAGCAAAACGGCAATTCAACATACGCTCCAAAACCTTACATACACTACTCGTGAGAGAAATGAGGCGGTAGCTAGAGGGGAGATGTTTGTCCTTTCCAGGTTTCGGAACAGGAACGACGATAGCTTCCCTCCATCGTCTGGGAAAAGTACTGTCGGTCCAAATTCGATTATAAAGGCGAAGGAGGTAACGCAGACTATGGTATGATAAATACATTAACATTTGGATGTGGATACCATCCGGTCCTGGGGCGGAGGAACGAGAAGACGAGTGCATGTTGGAGTTCCCGCATGGAGAAAACGGTATTATAGCTTGCGCTATTTTGAGAGGAGAATGCAAGAGGTTGCACTTCCGCTGCACGTTTCTTCGGGAGAAATGCTGGCGGGTAATTTGAAGAGCTAGAAATCTCAGCAAAGTGTTGACCCAATGAGTTATAAATTGCGACGGGGTCCACTAATGTCTCATGCGCGACAGTGAGGCCAGATAACCGTCGAATCCGACACCAGACTTCCGAGGAGGGATTGAACTCTGTCAAATGTCAAGAAGACAGTACAGGTTGGAATGATGTTCGTGTCAACCTTTTTCACGCCACTGAACAGCTGTGTCGCCCTGGTCAGACAGTTTTGAATTTCCTCGTCGCACAGTCCGTCGAGGGAGCGTGTATAAATGACCCCACGTGCTGAATTTAAAGTGCGGTGCACTTCCACCCGGACAGGGAAGATGTGTAGCAGTGAAGTACACAGCAATTTTTGTGCCTGGGGGGCACCGACTGTTTCTAACAACAAGGTGCCATTTCGTAATCTGGAACAAGACTTTACAGGACCTGCAATTGCGTCGACACCTTTCTGAATAATGAAAGGGTTGACTATGGAGAAGTCGTGACCTTCGTCAGACCGAGAAACAACAAGGAACTGTGGCAACGATGGAAGAACTGACTGTGGCTGAGACTCAGTGAACTTACGTTTGTGAGCAGACATAGTGGAAGATGAGGAAACCATTACGGAAGTACCCCCCCATGATTACCGGCGTTTCAGATGGTGTGTTCCTCCCTTGTGGGGGTCCCTCTCTGAGGGCACTCCCGCCTTAGGTGATTGTTCACACCTCAGGTCACACCTCCCGAGAAACTGACAGGGACCAATCGGCGTTTTCGGAAGGTATCAGCTCGGGTAATCATCCCTCCCTGGGCCTGGCCGTTACCACGGGTACGTACATCTCCTACCTGTCTACCCGGAGTGGGGAATTATGCTTTACCCAATCACCGGCTATGCATGGAAATTCGTGGGTCGAACTTCAGACACGCACATGGAGGAAAAAAGGGAAAGGGAAAAACAAATAAAGGGAAAGGAAAGAAGAGAGGTCTAAATCGCCGCAGCGGAGACAAGGGTAAAGGCGAGGGGCCAAGGAAAAGAGGAGGAAGCAAGGAAGGACGGAAGCAAGGAAGGACGGAAGCAAGGAAGGACGGAAGCAAGGAAGGACGGAAGCAAGGAAGGACGGAAGCAAGGAAGGACGGAAGCAAGGAAGGACGGAAGCAAGGAAGGACGGAAGCAAGGAAGGACGGAAGCAAGGAAGGACGGAAGCAAGGAAGGACGGAAGCAAGGAAGGACGGAAGCAAGGAAGGACGGAAGCAAGGAAGGACGGAAGCAAGGAAGGACGGAAGCAAGGAAGGACGGAAGCAAGGAAGGACGGAAGCAAGGAAGGACGGAAGCAAGGAAGGACGGAAGCAAGGAAGGACGGAAGCAAGGAAGGACGGAAGCAAGGAAGGACGGAAGCAAGGAAGGACGGAAGCAAGGAAGGACGGAAGCAAGGAAGGACGGAAGCAAGGAAGGACGGAAGCAAGGAAGGACGGAAGCAAGGAAGGACGGAAGCAAGGAAGGACGGAAGCAAGGAAGGACGGAAGCAAGGAAGGACGGAAGCAAGGAAGGAAGGAAGGACGGAAGCAAGGAAGGACGGAAGCAAGGAAGGAAGGAAGGAAGGACGAAGCAAGGAAGAACGAAGACTTGCAAGCAGAGAGAGCAAACAATGTGTTACATTTTCGAGCATCCAGCTCCGGACGTAGGCACAAAACATACTCCCAGAGTGGGACAAAGGGAAGGAAAGAGGTGGTGGAGAGGGGGGGGGGGCAAAGATGGGGATGGGGAAGGATGCAGAAAAGGAAGGTATGCAGCCCCGAAAGGAAGGAGGGCCACATTAGCTCGGGGTCCCGAGCTGACTACGCACGTATCCACAAAAGAGGGGGGGGGGGGGGAGGCTGCTTGTTGTGTAGCTGCTGACTTCACCCCATGGAGCGGAAGTTTGGTGGCATGTTGCACAGCTGGAGGAGCAGATGGGGGATGCTACCAAGGTGCAGGGCAATTTCACAACCATGGTGCTAAATTTAAGGTCACATGCCTGTAAGGCCACATCCTCCATGGAACGAGATGTAGCAACAGAGGTACTGTAAGTGCCAGATGGTAGAACACAGGGTTTCCCACTAGCCAACAACTTGTGAGCGACTGGGTGAGGCACGTTTCCTTCCTCCCATCTCCAGGAGAGCCCGCTCATTGAGATACTTTGAACAGTCATGGAAGGAGGAGCATGGTTGCCATTGCAGTTGATGCAACGGGCAGAAGGAGGTGGGAAATCACCCTCATGAGAATCTGTACCACATATTACACGTTTGGATGGGTGTTGGCAGGACTATAATGTGATTGTTACAATTACACTCATACTATTGCATTGGATTTGAAATATATGGCCTGACTGTGATAACTTCATAACCTGCTTTGATCTTTAATGGAAGGATCACTCCACCAAAAGAGAGAGAGAGTGAGTGTGGACACTTACGAGGCATCTACTTTTTCGTCACCTGTTGTACTGTAATGAGAGCCTGATCAGAGAGATATGTTTGTATGTCTGCCTTTGTCAGATCATCTAGCAGCCTAGTATAAATAACACAACAGGAGGAATTCAGTGTTCAATGGGCCTCAACATTAACAGGATAGCCATGCAGGAGTGAAAAGCTGCAAGCAGTTGGTGCTCGAGAATCAAAAGTAGCCTCAAAAGCTAAGTGCCACTCTGTAAAAAATAGCAGGATTTCACAGGGATGGCAATTGCATCAACACCTTTCTGATTAATTGGATTTACCGTTGCAAAGGACTGACCATCTTTAGTACATGATACCAGTAGGAATGATGGTGGAGTTTGAATTGGTTGCTTCATTCTGTTTACTTTTTGTAGACATTGATTGTGAAAACAATTGTTTCATTGGAAGAAACTCACCCATGATTGCCACCATCTCCAATGGTGTGCTCCTTCAATCTGGGTGCTCCCTCACCAGGGATGCACCAGGGTGATTGTGAACACCTCAAGTCACACCTCGCAAACACCTGACGGGGGGGGGGGGGGGGGGGGTCCAATTGCCAATTTGGGAAGGTAGCAGCTTAGGCATATCACCATTCCCTGGGCCTCGCGTGTATCAGGGGTTATGTGCGATCCCTACCTGTCGCCCCATGGCTGGGATTTACATGTTACCCAATCACCTGTTGTGTGTCAGATGCACAGTAGGCCTTCAGGAGTACACAGCGAGGAAGAAGGAAAAGAGGAACCCCAAATGCTGAAGTGGAGGAATGACAAGAGAAAGGAAACAAAGAAAGGAAAAGGGAATGAAAAACTGGGAACAAAAAACCGTGGTGAGACTGTTCTTATGTCAGCAACAGACAGTGCTGAACATTCCCAGTAACACACCTGACATGTCCCCAAGGGAGGGGAAAAAGAATAGCAAGGGGAAAGTATGCAGCATGGAAGGGAAAAGATCCTGCAAAGGCTGGGGTCACATGGTAACCAAACAAAAACCATCAAAGTGTGGCAAATTGAAAACTGACCACAGAGTCCAAGTGGACCCAGATAGCAAATTCTTCCAGTGTAGTACGAAGTGAGATCTGTGTACTAACAATGTCCATATAGACCAACATGCAAACACCACCGGAAGCCATTGAAGGGACAATCTCATTCCAAAAAAGCATAGCATCTATGAATGGTTGGTGAGTGAGCATGAGTAAACTGAGATTCCTGGAGAACAGCACAAGCTGTCAAAAGGCAATAGGGGATTGCAACTCTGGGAGGTGATGATAGTTTCCATTACAGTTCCACTGAATAAGCACAGAGTGGGTATCTAAATGGATGGTGAACAGACGAGCCAATCACATCACCAGATCACCACCCATCACTGATGAGTACAGGTGTCATCCATCAATAATTGGACAGACTCAGGTTGTGAGGGGAAGATGGCACATCTAGAAGTACCATGGGGACATAGTCCTGAGACAGATGTTTCTTTTTCATCATCTTCATCAGCCGAAAGCATGTGACCTTGGGGAACACAGACTGTGTCCCATGGCCAAGTTGTGATACCAGGCCTCCGACCAGGAAGACCCCAGGGAGAGGTCCCAGAAGGGAACCCAATCACAAGTGGTTTGCCGAAAACTTAACACTTCTCTGCCCAGTAAGGGAGAGTGGCTCGTGGAGGGGAGGGCGTGGGAACTGCAGGGAAGGGAAGACGAAAGGGGGGGGGGGGGAGAGGACTAGGGTACGGAGAAAGGGGAAAGGATGTAACAGAGACAAAGGCAGAAGCCATCGACACAGGTGAAGTCTGTCATATTTTTTGACGAACCTCAGTGTAAGATAAACTATCAAGGGACTTTTCTCTCTTTTTCCTTCTTATAAAACAGGCAATCTGATGAACATGAAGTGTGTTGGTTGGAACAATAAACACATATGGCTGGCAGAACGTAAGGGCTCCACTCATGGGGTGGGTGTCCATGTTCATCTAATAGAGCAGGAAGATGTGCCTGAAACACAAGCTGCATAAACACCACGTGTGTGGCAAAATATATGGCTTCATGACTCACCAATAACACAAAAGCCTTGCCCTTCTCCAGGAGCATATCTCCCTCAAATGCCAGCATAACTGCATCAGTACCACTGCAATTCGCATTACGACCTGAACCATATTCAAAGACTGGTGGGGAGTAACGGACAGAGGGATGTTCTGATGTTGCCAAGATACGCAGAAGCACAAAAGGCACTGAGTGGCCGAAATAGTTTTTATGAACAGTGAAGTCAACCACATCTTACCAAGAGAACCCACATTGCCAAATTTTGTGACATTTTACACAAACAATAATGGTGGTGTGGTGGTGGTGGTGGCGGTGGTGAATGTGTGTATATGAGCATGCAACAGCTCAGCATCAGCAGTCAGGTCACTGTGTTGCCAAGGGGCTTAGCCAGATGGGTACATATCAGCCCCATCACACTGATTGGCCACATGCGCTGGCGGCGAAAGGGAGAGGCGGCGAAAGGGAGAGACTTCATTGAACACCCATTTGTTCTGCTCATGGTTCAATGTAATTCAAGACCAATGGAGGAGGAGTGACATTATATGCTACAATTTATATTTCTGAACAATATGATGCAATCTTCTTGGAACTGTGAAGAAACCACAAAATTACATTTCTGGACAAATTAAAGAGGCATATAAAAAACTTATTAAAAACTTGAATTCAAAGTATAGATGTTCCACAAAAGCAAGGAAAGATGCAGATTGTGATGAAAGCTTCAGTTTGCCAAATTCTCTTAAATTTTTCACACTGGGGCAAGTGTAACTCATTTTCAAAGAAAAATTACATTTTTTGAATAGTTTTATAGTGCAACATCAATACCACATATTTAAGTTTTTAATTAGTGTATTTTGTTCACAGTACTGACTTAATATCCCACAGAAACACTTACATCATCTGATGAAGCTATAACCTTCAGCTCCATGCCTTTTCTGTGTTCCATGATGGGACTGTAACAAATGAACACACATTGCGCACTGGAATAATGTAATTTACTACTACTGTCACAAATATAATTAAACATAAAATTAAGATAATATCCCTGGTACTGATGTGACATAGGATTTAATTTCCAATGCAGTTGAAAATTTTTCATACTGAGAGAAATTTAATGAATTCCAATAAACTAAATTTACAAATGAAGGTGAAAACAATTTGTTACGAAAACACCACATATTCATGATGATATAAAAAATGGTCATTGATGTCTGTGTTTGCAGAGTTTCATAGGTAAATTGCCCTCTGAAACTGATTTTCATTGTGTATAGATGACCAGTAAATTGTCAAGTATACTTTATGAACTAAACCCTAGGTGCCCAGTGTTCAAAATGTTATTATCAACTTCCTTTCACTGCATGTCTGAACACAGGAGGAAAATTCACTTCAAAACAGAAAGACCATAAGGTGTGATACCTTCCATGACAAAGAAAGGTGAGACACCTGCTACAATTATTGCACAATCTACTGATGCTACACAGGAATCTGGTTGCTTGAGCCAACACCATAGTTACAGAAATATTACGTACTTACTATATGCACTAATGATTCTGAAAATTCTATCCCCAAAAATACTCACATGAGTGAAATGCACTTTGACTGTATATGGGACAGTAGTGTGTGTTTTAGATTTGAAGGGATATGCATCTCCAGAGAACAGGGGTTATCAGTACACAATTTAAATGTGCAACAGTACAGCAGTGTGTTTTCAGCTGAGATAATCTGACCTCAAAGTCTAGGATACCATAAGGGGTTGTCAAATTGCATATGCAGTGTCAGATTACCCACTTGGCCAATTTATATTCAAGGTCACCCCCAGTCCCCTTCTCCCACACAGCCACTGGGAATTCATAAAGGTCAGATAAATTGATTTCAAAGTGAGTTGAAAGTCTTGTTAGATAAGGCTAACAGGGAATTCAATTATGTAATTGTAATTAGTGATCTAAACATTAACACACTGAAATACAATTGTTATACAAGGTGTTCTTAAGATCTGATTAAAACCTATGGACAATTTAACAGTAGGCAGCCCCATGAGGTGCTGTGAAAATACAGAAGCATTTCTAGATCATGTAATCATTAATACACAACAGAGCAGGCAGACAGTACAGTTCATATACATAACCATTGTAGACCATTATAGGGTATTAGTTAAATCAGCAAACAGCATAGAAAGGCCAGAAAAAATGTTTAAAGACCTTAGACAAACTAAACATACAAACATATGTAGGCTAGAAAGGCTATTGGAAATCCAAGATTTTAGTGAACTATACTTAACAGAAAACCTAGATGAAGGATGGGAATCCCTCTGAAATACATTAGGCCATTACATAGATTTTTCATGACCATTAATACATAGGGAAATAAATGAGAAGTATAATGAAAGTAGAGGTAAAAAGGAAGAGGTGGAAATTGTGTACAAAATTGTTGGCTAAGACCAACCCAAATGAATAGGGATGCATGTAGCGAAAAGAAGAAATCATACACCCAACTGATGAAAGAAACTATTGACATATTATTCAAACAAGACAGCAACCTCAACAAAGGTCACTAAAATCATAGGGTCTCTCATAAATGAGGAGAGGGAAGGTGAATGTGTGGAAATGATGACTTAACACTGGAGGTAAATCTGAGGGAATTCAGGGATGCACAAAATGTCATCAGTACTTCAAACAAACTTACTGAAGTTGGGAACCCATTAGTAAATCAAAATTATACTTCCAAATTAAAAACCAACATTCCATATGCTTATTCCTGGCCCCAACTAATAAATCAGAAATCTCAAGAAGAGTATATAGTCTAAAAACATAAAACACTGTGGGATTAGATGGTATATCCACTAAACTAATTAAATGCTGTTTACAGTGGGTAGTAAAGTCATTAGCCAGTCTGATAAACTTATCTTTAAAAAAAAAAAAGGTATATTTCAAATGTCTCAAAAGGAGTAAATTAATCCCTATACATTAATAAGGTTGCAAAAAAGACCCAGGAAATTAAAGTCCTGTAACTATTACATCTCTCCTTTCTAAAATAATAGAAACCATAATAAATGACAATATTACATTTTATACAAACGTGCAATATTCTCAACAATGAACAACATGGGTTCAGAAAGAGCAAATCCTTCAAAACAACATTTGCTGAATTCATAACACTTAACTACAGCACTTTGTGAACGGAACTTCTGCAATATGTTGCTGGACCTATCTGAAGCATTTGACAGTGTACACCATAACAATGTATTAGAAAATCTCCATTGTTATGGTGTAAGAGGGAAAGCAGTATACAACATTCAACTGTTATTGGAAACTGGTGTGCTGAAATAAAGTGAAAAGTGAAAATAATACTGTAAGTGTGTTTTCAGATTTTGAAATTGTGAAGCACATGATTCCTCCAGGATCTGTCCTTTGTCCACTGTTCATTCTGTATGTCAATGATATGACCAAAACTGTATCTGATAGTGTAGTCATGTTGACTCTATATTTGTTATTACCAGTTCTACAACAAATGACCTGCAAGATAAGGCTTTGCTAAATATAAAAATTGTAAACAATTATTTCAAGGAAAACAGTTTTTATAAAGGGAAACAAAGCAACATATATCTGCAGATACATCAGATAAAAAACCACAGTGTTGACAATATTACTGTCAGGCTTGGAAACACACAACTAAAGGAGAGACAGACAGCTATAAATTTCTAGGTTTAAGAATTGATAGGTATATGACATGGGAGAATCATAAGTAACATTTGTAGCAAAACAGGTTCAAGCACATTTCTGAAGAGAAAAATGTCAAAATCAGAAAATAGACACACACTACACACAATGTACTACAAACTAGCCCATTTGCATATCTCATATTGCATTCTGCCTTGGGGGGAATGCTGCAAATGTGCACACAGATTATTAAGTTTACAAAAGAACTGTACAACACACTGCAAAAGTATCCCCTAAAGAATCCTGCAGAAATAAATTCAGGTAGCTAAAGTTTTAACAGTAGCATCAGTGTTTGTATATATGTATGTACATGAAACAATTATCTACCTAAAAACTGTGCTGCATTGCTGAACAGAGGTTACCATGAACATAATACAAGAAGAAAAAATGACTATCATGCAGAACAAAGTAGGCCAAAATTAATAGAGAACATGTAAATTCTGGACACATATTGTAAATCAGTTTACCATAGTGTATCAAGATGGTACAAAATATGCCTTTTTTTAAAAGAAAATTAAAAGGCCATCTGGTAAATATTTGCCTTTACAGTGTTAAAGAATATCTTGAAACAAAAAATTAAATAGTATCCACTGCAAAGAGAAACTGTAACAGATTTGAAACTACATATAAAATCACTTCAATTATGAATGATGTACCTAATAATATTTCATGTCAAAATGCTAATTCAACGTCCTTTTCTCTATTTTTCTTGAGAGTTCTGAGTGAAGATCACATAATTACATTTTGTAAGTAGCTTATATGAAGTCAGATTATGAATGTGATTATACACTGATATATATCACAGTATTTTTGCTACGTATATGTAAGCTTTATGTAAACATGGTGTTTAACATTATAAGAAATGGTCCACAGACATATACAGAAAGAAGAAGTCATCCACGGGAACTCCCACACACGCTAGGCAATTGTGGAAGCTATATTCAACTCCTGACATAGCTCAAAGGTCACATGATACACCCTAAAATTGCAAAGTAACCCCTCCACATGCTTCAGTCGACTGAAGCACAATAAAATGGCAGGAATCCTGTCTAACAAATAAGATCAGAGCTCACCCTCCTCCATTACTATAATCCTCAACTGTGTTAAGCTTCTCCCTTTGAGGTCTGAGTATTTATGGGGAGATCTTCAGGCCTGCTATAACCAATAATTATCTAGTGGAAGGGATTGGAACAGATTATTATATAACAAATTCAGTAACAGATTATGAACAACTGTTTTCACAATACATGCTTATCTTTGTTGCTTATTAACATTTTTCATTTTTATTTACAATGATGTAGACAATATATTTTTATTTACTATCTTTTGTTATAGTTTATTAATAATATTTCTCTACAAAACTGTCACATGCAGTGGTTTCCTTACAAAGCTAATTTTTCTTACAAATAATACTCAAGTTTTCTTGTTTTATTTGCACATATATATGCACACTATATTTATTGACCAAGTACTTTTCTGGATGCCTTATTACTCTCCAGTACATGAAAGCTAGGGAAACTACTTAATACTACATTTTCCATTTTGTTTCTTTGTACAATACCATATTAATTTTCTTTCTGATCATTATATACTCAGTACTTACATTTTAACAGTATATTTCTGATGTATTTTTCTCATGTGTACAGGGTGGGCAGAAACAGTCCATCAGATCAGTGGCAGATACAGAAAAACCTCAAGGAGGGGATGCTAAAGATATCTTTCACTACCTTTACTTTTACCATAACAAAAATGATCAAGTCACATGCAAATTTTTACTTCAACTGATTATACACACACCAAAAAACGTTTTGCATCTCCTCGATTCTGAGAGTTCAGGAACCTGCACAGAAAACTGGTAGAGAGAGCAATGATGATGATGAGTCCCATACTCCTTTACAGAGCGTAGGGGAGCGACATGGAAGATCTGCGCCGCCTTGCTAGGCAAAGTCCTAGTGGAGGTGGTTTGCCATTACCTTCCTCCAACCATAATGGGGATGAATGATGACGAAGACGACACAACAACACCCAGTCATCTCGAGGCAGGAAAATCCCTGACCCCACCAGGAATCGAACCCGGGACCTCGTGCTCGGGAAGCACGAACGCTACCGCGAGTCATCAAGTTTTTTGTGGTGCACCACTTTAATTGTATAGACATTAAGATGTGTGTTTTTGTGTTTTTGGTTTTAGGGCGCAAAACTGCTATGGTCATTAGCGCCCGGTCCGTGACTGACGAAATAATAAAAACTGAAAATGGAAAACAGCAAAAAATGGGAACGAAACTCAAAAAATTGGAGACACTAAAAGCAGAAACAAGGCTTAAAAGTCCACTACAGAGAGGGGTTGATGGTCCCCGATAAAACTTCAAATGACTGACGTCATTTCACTGTCACTAATAAACTGGAGAACACGGTCTGCTGAGCGCGTGTCATCTGCTAAAATCGACGATATATCAGGCGATAGCTGTAGACGGGAGCGTAACGGATTAAAATAGGGGCATTCAATTAAAAGGTGTCTTACCGTCCACAGCTGAGAGCAGTGGGGACAGAGTGGGGGAGGATCGCCGCTTAAAAGATGTCGATGGCTAAAAAGACAGTGCCCTATCCGGAGTCTAGTTAAAATTACCTCCTCCCGAACGCGACGTCGGGAGGAAGAGGTCCAAGCGCAAGGAAGGGCTTTCACTTCCCGCAATTTATTAGGGGGAAGTGTTGACCAATGTGCATGCCATAAATGAGCAACTTTGCGACATAAACTGCTCCGTAGATCGGTGAAGGGAAGCGACTGAATAGCTGGCCGAGGAAGAGAGACTGCAGCCTTGGCCGCTATATCGGCCGCCTCATTCCCACAGATACCAGTGTGTCCCGGGAGCCTGAGGAACGCCACCGAGACGCCCCCCAGGTGGAGCAAGCGCAGACAGTCCTGAATCCGGTGGACCAGAGGGTGCACAGGGTAAAGAGCTTGAAGACTGAGGCGAGAGCTGAGAGAATCTGAGCAGATTACGTACTGTATCCGCTGATGGCGGCGGATGTGGTGGACAGCCTGGAGAACAGCGTAAAGCTCCGCAGTATAAACCGAACACTGGTCGGGAAGCCGAAATTCATTTGGGGTGTCGCCAACAATATAGGCACTCCCTACACCTAACGATGTTTTCGAGCCGTCGGTGTAAATAAATGTGGCGTCCGTCATTTGTGCACATAGAGCAGCAAATGCTCGACGATACACAAGTGTAGGGGTACCATCCTTGGGAAATCGACGAAGGTCACGGAGCAGGCAGATCCGGGGACGGAGCCAAGGCGGTGCTGTACCCCAAGTTGTCAAGAAGGTTTTAGGAAAGCGGAAGGAAAGAGAATGGAGCAGTTGACGGAAGCGGACTCCCGGGGGTAGTAGGGAGGAGGAGCGGCCTGCATACCCTACACCAAAGGAGGCGTCGAAAAAAAGGTCATGGGCTGGATTAGCAGGCATGGAAGACAGATGGCTAGCATAACGACTCAGAAGGACTGCTCGCCGATTGGACAACGGAGGTTCAGCAGTCTCAGCATAAAGGCTTTCCACAGGGCTAGTGTAAAAAGCTCCAGACACTAAACGTAATCCACGGTGGTGGATAGAGTCGAGACGCCGAAGAATAGACGGCCGAGCAGAGGAGTATACTATGCTTCCATAATCCAATTTCGAGCGCACTAAGGCGCGATAGGGGCGGAGAAGGACTACTCGGTCCGCTCCCCAGGAGGTACCATTCAGGACACGGAGGGTGTTAAGCGATCGCAGACTGCGAGCCGAAAGATAGGAAACGTGGGAGGACCAGCACAGTTTTCTGTCAACCGTAAGACCCAAGAATTTAGCGACGTCTGAAAATGGAAGGTTGACAGGACCTAGATGTAAGGAGGGCGGAAGAAACTCCTTACGTCGCCAAAAATTAACACAAACGGTCTTACTGGGTGAGAAACGGAAGCCGGTTTCGATGCTCCACGAGTGGAGGCGATCGAGACATCCTTGAAGACGTCGTTCAAGAAGGCTGGTCCGTTGAGAGCTGTAGTAGATCGCAAAATCGTCCACAAAGAGGGAGCCCGAGACATCAGGAAGGAGACAATCCATAATTGGATTGATGGCAATGGCAAACAGTACAACACTCAGCACGGAGCCCTGGGGTACCCCGTTTTCTTGGGAGAAAGTACGGGAGAGAGTAGTATTCACCCGCACCCTAAATGTGCGCTATGCCATAAATTCGCGAAGAAAAAGGGGCAGCCGACCACGAAAGCCCCAAGAGAACAGTGTGCGGAGGATGCCTGTCCTCAAACAGGTATCGTATGCTCTCTCTCCAGATCAAAAAATATTGCTACCGTTTGGCGTTTCCGGAGAAAATTGTTCATGATATAAGTGGAGAGAGCAACAAGATGGTCAACTGCAGAACGATGCTTTCGGAATCCGCATTGGGCAGGTGTTAAAAGACTGCGTGATTCCAGCCACCAAGCTAAACGGTAATTCACCATACGCTCCAAAATCTTACAGACACTACTCGTGAGAGAAATGGGGCGATAGCTAGAGGGGAGATGTTTGTCCTTTCCAGGTTTCAGAATGGGAACGACGATAGCTTCCCGCCATCGTCTGGGAAAAGTACTGTCGGTCCAAATTCGATTATAAAGGCGAAGGAGGTAACGCAGACTATGGGTTGATAAATGCAGCAACATTTGGACATGGATACCATCCGGTCCTGGGGCGGAGGAGCGAGAAGAAGAGAGGGCATGTTGGAGTTCCCGCATGGAGAAAACAGTATTGTAGCTTTCGTGATTTTGAGAGGAGAAAGCAAGATGTCGTACTTCCGCTGCACGTTTCTTCGGGAGAAACGCTGGCGGGTAATTTGAAGAGCTCGAAATCTCAGCAAAGTGCTGACCCAATGAGTTAGAAATTGCGACGGGGTCCACTAAGTTATCATGCGCGACAGTGAGCCCAGAGACCGGGGAGAAACTAGGCGCGCCTGAGAACCGTCGAAGCCGACTCCAAACTTCCGAGGAGGGAGTGAAGGTGTTAAATGAGCTAATAAAGAATTGCCAGCTTGCCTTCTTGCTATCGCGGATGACGCGACGGCATCGCGCACGGAGCTGCTTATAGCGGATACAGTTGGCCAAAGTAGGATGGTGACGGAAAATGCGAAGAGCACGTCGCCGCTCACGTATTGCGTCACGGCATGCCTCGTTCCACCAAGGAACTGGGGGGCGCCGGGGCAATTCGGAGGTGCGTGGTATTGAACGTTCCGCAGCTGTAAGAATAACGTCGGTAATATGTGTGACCTCATCGTCGACGCTGGGAAAGCGACGGTCATCGAATGTCGCTAGAGACGAAAAAAGTGTCCAATCGGCTTGGGCAAACTTCCAGCGTCGCGGGCGCATATATGGCAGTTGAGGCTGCAGCCTAAGGACACATGGAAAGTGGTCACTCGAGTGTGTATCATCAAGGGCGAGCCATTCGAAGCGCCGAGCTAGCGGAACAGTACCGATCGTAAGGTCCAAATGAGATAAATTTGTCGTGGAGGCAGACAAAAACGTGGGGACCCCAGTGTTGAGGCAAACTAGATCCGCTTGGTGGAAGACGTCTAGCAATAGGGAGCCACGTGGAGTGGCTTAAGCCAGAGATAAATTCTGCCGAAATTTTTACGAAGATACAGACGGTGTTCAGGAAGGATAGATTGCATGCAACCGGTGGTGGAGTGTTCGTCGCTGTTAGTAGTAGTTTATCCTGTAGTGAAGTGGAAGTGGATAGTTCCTGTGAATTATTATGGGTGGAGGTGACAACAACCGAGCTGGGTTAATAATTGGCTCCTTTTACCGACCTCCCGACTCAGCAGCGTTAGTGGCAGAACAACTGAGAGAAAATTTGGAATACATTTCACATAAATTTTCTCAGCATGTTATAGTCTTAGGTGGAGATTTCAATTTACCAGATATAGACTGGGACACTCAGATGTTTAGGACGGGTGGTAAGGACTGAGCATCAAGTGACATTATACTGAGTGCACTATCCGAAAATTACCTCGAGCAATTAAACAGAGAACCGACTCGTGGAGATAACATCTTGGACCTCTGATAACAAACAGACCCGAACTTTTCGACTCTGTAAGTGCAGGACAGGGAATCAGTGATCATAAAGCCGTTGCAGCATCCCTGAATATGGAAGTTAATAGGAATATAAAAAAAGGGAGGAAGGTTTATCTGTTTAGCAAGAGTAATAGAAGGCAGATTTCAGACTACCTAACAGATCAAAACGAAAATTTCTGTTCCGACACTGACAATGTTGAGTGTTTATGGAAAAAGTTCAAGGCAATCGGAAAATGCGTTTTAGACAGGTACGTGCCGAGTAAAACTGTGAGGGACGGGAAAACCCACCGTGGTACAACAACAAAGTTAGGAAACTACTGCGAAAGCAAAGAGAGCTTCACTCCAAGTTTAAACGCAGCCAAAATCTCTCAGACAAACAGAAGCTAAGCGATGTCAAAGTTAGCGTAATGAGGGCTATGCGAGAAGCGTTCAGTGAATTCGAAAGTAAAATTCTATGTACCGACTTGACAGAAAATCCTAGGAAGTTCTGGTCTTACGTTAAATCAGTAAGTGGCTCGAAACAGCATATCCAGACACTCCGAGATGATGATGGCATTGAAACAGAGGATGACACGCGTAAAGCTGAAATACTAAACACCTTTTTCCAAAGCTGTTTCACAGAGGAAGACCGCACTGCAGTTCCTTCTCTAAATCCTCGCACAAACGAAAAAATGGCTGGCATCGAAATAAGTGTTCAAGGAATAGAAAAGCAACTGGAATCACTCAGCAGAGGAAAGTCCACTGGACCTGACGGGATACCAATTCGATTCTACACAGAGTACGCGAAAGAACTTGCCCCCCTTCTAACAGCCGTGTACCGCAAGTCTCTAGAGGAACGGAGGGTTCCAAATGATTGGAAGAGAGCACAGGTAGTCCCAGTCTTCAAGAAGGGTCGTCGAGCAGATGCGCAAAACTATAGACCTATATCTCTGACGTCGATCTGTTGTAGAATTTTAGAACATGTTTTTTGCTCGAGTATCATGTCGTTTTTGGAAACCCAGAATCTACTATGTAGGAATCCACATGGATTCCGGACACAGCGATCGTGTGAGACCCAACTCGCGTTATTTGTTCATGAGACCCAGAAAATATTAGATACAGGTTCCCAGGTAGATGCTATTTTTCTTGACTTCCGGAAGGCGTTCGATACAGTTCCGCACTGTCGCCTGATAAAGTAAGAGCCTACGGAATATCAGACCAATGTGTGGCTGGATTGAAGAGTTTTTAGCAAACAGAACACAGCATGTTGTTATCAATGGAGAGACGTCTACAGACGTTAAAGTAACCTCTGGCGTGCCACAGGGGAGTGTTATGGGACCATTGCTTTTCACAATATATATAAATGACCTAGTAGAGTGTCGGAAGTTCCATGCGCCTTTTCGCGGATGATGCTGTAGTATACAGAGAAGTTGCAGCATTAGAAAATTGTAGCGAAATGCAGGAAGATCTGCAGCGGATAGGCACTTGGTGCAGGGAGTGGCAACTGTCCCTTAACATAGGCAAATGTAATGTATTGCGAATACATAGAAAGAACGATCCTTTATTGTTTGATTATATGATAGCGGAACAAACACTGGTAGCAGTTACTTCTGTAAAATATCTGGGAGTATGCGTGCGGAACGATTTGAAGTGGAATGATCATATAAAATTAATTGTTGGTAAGGCGGGTACCAGGTTGAGATTCATTGGGAGAGTGCTTAGAAAATTTAGTCCATCAACAAAGGAGGTGGCTTACAAAACACTCGTTCGACCTATACTTGAGTATTGCTCATCAGTATGGGATCCGTACCAGATCGGGTTGACGGAGGAGATAGAGAAGATCCAAAGAAGAGCGGCGCGTTTCGTCACAGGGTTATTTGGTAACCGTGATAGCGTTACGGAGATGTTTAATAAACTCAAGTGGCAGACTCTGCAAGAGAGGCGCTCTGCATTGCGGTGTAGCTTGCTCGCCAGGTTTCGAGAGGGTGCGTTTCTGGATGAGGTATCGAGTATATTGCTTCCCCCTACTTATACCTCCCGAGGAGATCACGAATGTAAAATTAGAGAGATTAGAGCGCGCACGGAAGCTTTCAGACAGTCGTTCTTCCCGCGAACCATACGCGACTGGAACAGGAAAAGGAGGTAATGACAGTGGCACGTAAAGTGCCCTCCGCCACACACCGTTGGGTGGCTTGCGGAGTATGAATGTAGATGTAGATGTGGACAAGGATGTGGAGATCCCCAAAGCGGGTGGTGGGCATTGAAATCCCCAACCAGCAAATAGGGGGGTGGAAGCTGACCAAGAAGATGAAGATCAGCTCGTGCCATTGGTGTGGACGATGGAATGTGTACAGTACAACAGAGGGGAGATCATATCGGACTGAAAATGAGGGAGAAAGCGGTCATGGGGACGCAGCTTTGTTTCCTGAAGACAGAAGATGACTGGCGAGTAGGATCGCAAGAGGATCGACAATTCATCCCGATTGGCTGGAATACCGCGGATATTCCAGTGGATAATGAACATAGAGTAAACAGAAAATGGAGGACTGTGACGAAGGTTGCCGTCAACTCAACGACTGCTCAGAGCTTGCGACCGACAGCATGGAATGGCATTCAGCCGAAGGCAGAAGATCCTGATGCATAGGTTGGTCAGGAGCAGCTCCTGCCACCAGCGATCGGCGTGTTGATCGGCCGCCAGCAGTGCGCCTCGGCGACACAGAAGACGGCCGAGGGCGATTTCCGCCAGGAGGTGCTGTAGATGGGACACGCCTTGGCGGAGAAGGAGATGAACTGGGTTTCTTTGTAGCCTTATTGGAAGTATGATGTTTAGATGAAGGAGGAACCGATGGTTGTGAAGTTGTGGTACGTAAAAACTCTTCACGAGTATGCTCTTTTTCCGAAGTCTTGGTGTCTCACTTTTGGGCTCGAGATTTAGCAGAACCCGACGAAGGGTGAGCCAGAGAGTGGGCATGCGAAAGTAGTGAGGTTGAACGGGCGATCTTTGCACTGGCCGATCTGACGACCGTGGTACTAAAGGTGAGGTCGCAAGTCTGCGTGGCCGCCTCCTTTGTTGGCCGAGGAGGAGCAAGGACAGTGCTGTATTTTCCTGTCTGAGGCACGGTGGGCTGTCGACTGGCGAATAATTTTCAAGCAGCAAAGGTCGACACATTTTCCTTCACTCTTATTTCCTGGATGAGCTTTTAGTCCTTAAAAACGGGGCAATCTCGAGAGGAAGCAGCGTGGTCACCCATACAGTTGATGCAGCGAGGGGATGGAGGTGGACAAGCACCCTCATGGGCATCCTTGCCACACGTAACATTTGGCCGGATTGGAACAGGACTGGCTGGTGTGATTGAACCGCTGGCACCGATAGCAACGCGTAGGGTTTGGGACGTAAGGGCGAACGGAAATTATCTCATAGCCTGCTTTGATTTTCGATGGGAGTTGAACTCTGTCAAATGTCAAGAAGACAGTACGGGTTGGAGTGATGTTCGTGTCAACCCTTTTCATAACCCTATGAACAGCCGTTACGCCCTGGTCAGACAGGTAGTGCTGAATTTCTTCATCAGACAATCCATCGAGGGAGCGTGTATAAACGACTCCATGCGAGGAATTTAAAGTGCGGTGCGGTTCCACCCAGACAGGGAAGGTGTCTAGTAGTGAGGTACGCAGCAATTTTTGTGCCTGGAGGGCACTGACTGTTTCTAACAACAGGGTGCCATTCCGTAATCTGGAACAAGACTTTACAGGACCTGCAATTGCGTGGACACCTTTCTGAATAATGAAAGGGTTGACCGTGGAGAAGTCGTGACCTTTGTCAGACCGAGAAATAACAAGGAACTGTGGCAACGATTGAAGAACTGTCTGGCTGAGACTCAGTGAACTTACTCTTGTGAGCAGACATAGTGGAAGCGGAGTAAACCATTGCGGAAGAATCCTCTACGATTACCGGCGTTTCCGATGGTGCGCTCCTCCCTTGTGGGGGCCCTCTCTGAGGGCACTCCCGCCTTAGGTGATTGTTCACACCTCAGGTCACACCTCCCGACAAACGGACGGAGGGACCAATCGGCACTTTCGGAAGGTATCAGCTCGGGTAATCACCCCTCCCTGGGCCTGGCCGTTACCAGGGGGTACGTACGTGTCCTACCTGTCTACCCGGGGCGGGGAATTACGCGTTAATCCGTCACCGGCTACGCATGGAAGTGCGTGGGTCGGCCTTCAGACACGCACAGGGAGGAAAAAAGAGAAAGGGAAGGGAAAGGAAAGAAGAGGGGTCTCAAACGCCGCAGCGGAGAAAAATGACGAGGGAAGGAAAAAGAGAGGGACAGAGGAAGGACGAAGACTGGCAAGTATAGAAAGCAAGGAATTTGTAACAGTTTCGAGCGTCCGTCTCCGGACGTAGGCACAAACCATACTCCCAGAGGGGGAGAAAGGGAAGGAAAGAGCCAGAGGTAAGGAGGGGGGGCGAAGATGGACAGGGAAGGATGCGGAAAGGGAGGGTATGCAGCCTGGAAAGGAAGGAGGGCCACATTAGCTCGGGGTCCCGTGCTCGCTACGCACGTATCCACAAAAGAGTTGTGGACCCCCTGGGAGGGGGGACTGTTCTTGGTGTCAACCACATGTCAGTACAATTCTAAAGGTAAAGAGCGGAAATTATATCTGTAGAAACCCGGAAGTGAAGCGAAGCCATGTGAGACATGCTGCAGTCCACTGAGTAACTAGAAAGTCATCTCGTCTGTGAAGATCTTTACATGAATACTTGATAATAGGGGAAGGTTATTCCACTCATATTTTTAACGGATACGAATGTCAGTGATACAACAGATTACATATAATCCTTGCACTTTATGAATTCAACTATTTATACTTATAATCGTAAGTGTTTCTAATAAATAGAAAACCAGCAAACCTCTCTTCCAGCTGTTTATCGCCATTACATGCACACCCAACAACCGATGTTCCCTCAACCAAATAAAGATGGGAAATACGTAGAATGGCGGTACAAGCAGTCAACAGCTCAATTTACATGGGGAGGAGCAACTGCCCAGCGCACACACTCGCCCATACTGAACCTTTTCAGATTTACACAGAGCACACACCGAACACACGCGACCATGAAGGTTACCCAGCAGGAACTGAATGGTAGTTCGCTATTCATCCACCTAGAGGGCAACACGGTTAGGTCAGCTGCATGTTGGCACCCAAGCCTGTCCAGTTCAGGTGGTTAAGTGATGGCTTCTGGTGTAAGCCATAAATTTCAATTCGTTGCAGTCACTGGCTATCTCTGTCACGCACCTGCACGTCAGGCAGAATCGTGCTAGAAAACCATCCATATACTTATCAGGGTAATTACAATAAAATATTACGATCGTATCGCCAATATGACATCAGACAATAAGCAAAGTATTAGAAATACCTCCTCCTGACCACTGTGGCTTTAGAAATATCAGTATCTGCACCATTATCATGACTGCCATAATTTTCTCCGTAAAATCCATCGCCCATATGGTTGTCGATTTGCTGAAACTGCAAGTCTACACGTCGTATCTATACCTACCTCAGTACCAAGCAACGCCTTTTTCTTTGCACACATCGTAACAAAAACTAGGTCACTTCACATTCCAAGACGTACTTCATAAGCCTGGTGACCACACCCAATCTTACACACATCACCTACTAAGTATAATAGTTCTCAACTAACCAAATGCTGGTGACATAAAACAATACTGAGTGAAAATCTGAAACGGACAGATATATATCATTTGCTTTTCTTGGGAATGGTGCCAGTGTGTCTTAGGAAGAGATACATAATCGGTTGGTTGGTTGGTTTAAAAAAAGAGGAAAGAGAGCAAACAGCGTGGTCATTGGACCCTTGTTCCTAATAAAACGATACCACAAGCGTGAGAATAGATGAGACATATAACATAAAACGGAAAGAAAGTAAAGACTAAAAAGAACAAAAGAACAAGATACAGAAAGATGCAAGAAGAGAGTAAAAGCAGATTACAGCGGCTGGCCCACCACGAAAATGAAAAGGAGAAGCCGGGCACCCTAAAAGCACTAGGGTGGGGGACACAGAGGGACAAAGGACAGGCGCTGAAGCTCAGATCGAATGATGAAACCCACCCTCACGGCTGAAAGTAAAGCCATATCAGCCAATGAGGCGTTGTCTGCTAAAATCAATGATAACGAGTCCAGCAACCGAAGATGAAGTAGCACAGCAGCCAAAGAAGGACAGATAGGAAGAATATGGGTCACTGTCAACCGAGCGCCGCACCGACACGGAGATGGATCATCACGGCAAAGGAGGTAGCCGTGGGTAGCCCAGGCTTGGCCAATGCGGAGCCGGCAGGTAACCATGGAGTCCCCGCGAGAGGCCCTCATTGAGGACTTCCATTCTTTCCTGGTCTCCTTAATGGCTCTCAATTTATTGTGCATACTGAGATTTTGCCATTCCGTCTCCCAAAGGTGAAAAACCTTGTGGCGTAGTAACCAACACAGGTGAGTTGCGGGGATGCCCATCTCCAGAAGTGGTTTCCGTGTAGCCTGTTTGGGCAGCCCGTCGAAGTTCATTTCCTGGGATTACGATGTGACCAGGGGTCCAGACGAATACAGCTGAACGACTGAAACATTCCAGGGCATAGATGGACTCCTGGATGAACGTTACCAAAGAATGACGAGGGTAGCCCTGGTTGATAGCTTGTAGGCTGCTCAAGGAGTCAGTACATGAGAAGACTCCCCAGGGCATGAACAGAGATGCTGAATTGTACGAGAAATGGCCACCAGCTCTGCAGTAAATACACTACAGCCATCGTGTAAGAAATGCTGTTCAATATGGCCGCCGTGAACGTAGGCAAAGCCAACACGACCATCAGCCACGGAGTCATCAATGTATAACACGTCAGAGCCCCAGAACACATTAAGAATCGAGAGGAGGTGACAGTGGAGAGCCACAGGGTTAATTAAGTCCTTAGGGCCATGTGAAAGGACCATACAAAGCTGCAGACCAGGTGTACACCACGGAGGTGTACATGAGCAGACCACAAGTAGAGATGGTAAAGGGAAGAGGAGGGACTGCACGCAAACCGCAATCGTTAGCCATGACCTTGACCGCCGATGTGGGAGATGGACTGCCGTGGGTGGGAAAAGGAGACAGTAATTCGGATGCTCAGGGGAACTACAAATGTCTGCTGCTTAACTGGCGAGCAGTTGCGCACATCTGATCTGCAGTGGAGGGACACGAGCCTCCACCAGTACGCTGGTCACTGGACTCTTCCTAAAAGCTCCTGTCGCTAATCGAACCCCACAGTGCTGCACAGGTTGAGTAAATGCAATGCTGAAGGCGCTGCCGAACCATAAACCAGACTTCCATAGCCAATTCAGGACTGGACAAGGCCGCGGCAGCATAGAGCTATCTGCGCCCCAATTGGTATTGCTCAGGCAATGGAGCACATTTAGGTGCTGCCAGCACTTCTGCTTCAGCTGACGAAGAGGAAGAAGCAAAGTCAATCGAGCGTATGAAGCCAGTCCTAGGAATCGCCCGCCTTGTGGATGGCTCCCTCTAGGCACCGCTCAGCAACAACAGTACTGGAGCAGCAGTACGAAATGCAGAAGTCTTCTGCCTACAGAGGTGAAACGGACGGCCTGACAGCTGCTGCTAGACCGTTAAAGACCACTAAAAATAGACGCTCAATACACAGCCCTGCGGATATGGATGGAACTAAGGGAGGCGCCAACTTTTACACAGAAAGTACGGAGTGACAGGAAGTTTGGTAAATTCGGGAGCAGGCCCTGGAGACCCCACACATAGAATGTGGCAAGGATATGATGTCGCCGGGTTGTGTCTTATGCTTTACGTAAGTCAAAAAAGATTGAAACCAGGTGCTGGAGTCTGGAAAAGGCTGTTCAGATGGACAAGAGTATCAGTAGTAGAGCGACCCTGGCAGGCCATGTGACTCCAGGACCCAACGCAACCACCGACATACCATACGTTGCAGCAGCTTACAAAGAACTTTGACGAGGCTGATGGGGCGATAGCGGGTTGTTACCGGGCTTGAGCACTGGAATGATTGTGCTCTCCCATCATTGCGATGGAAAGACGCCATCGCACCAAATCCGGTAGAAGATTAGTAGGAGATGTCGCTTGTAGTCAGATGAGATGTTTTATCATCTGGCTGTGGATTCGATCTGGTCCAGGGGCTGTGCTGGGGCAATGTGCTAGGGCACTGACGAACTCCCACTCTGTAAATTGGGCGTTACAGGATTCACTGTGGCGTGTAGTAAATGAGAGGACGTTCCCTTCCAGTTGCGGTTTTAGAGTTCGGCCGGCCGCGGTGGCCGAGCGGTTCTAGTCGCTACAGTCTGGAACCACGCAACCACTACGGTCGCAGGTTCGAATCCTGCCACGGGCATGGGTGTGTGTGATGTCCTTAGGTTAGTTAGGTTAAGTAGTTCTACGTTCTAGGGGACTGATGACCTCAGAAGTTAAGTCCTATAGTGCTCAGAGCCATTTTTTAGAGTTTGAAACGCTAGGGGAGCGGGGGGGGGGGGGTGGTAATTTTCGGACACAGAGGCTTGAGCAAAGTGCCCGGCAATTGCATTTTCGTCGGTAGATAATACGCCATTTATGGTAACACCAGGGACACCTGTTGGGGCCTGCTACCCGAAAGACGTTTGATCTTTGCCTAGGCTTGGGAAGGTGACGTATGGCATCCAACGGTCGAGACTTCTCTCCCCCAATAAACCTGTTTCCATCATTTGTTAAGTTGGGGAAGGTGGGCACGGAGGCGTTTAAAGGCAGTGAGGTGCTCCAAGGAAAGGTGCCATTTATGTCGTTGTGGAGCTCGCCGACGCTTCTTAATTGCGTCAGCGACTTCCGGCGACCAAGGGACTGCGTTACGA